>NW_020897745.1:993699-1001420 GCF_003984885.1 Neopelma chrysocephalum | reverse complement strand
GCTGGCTGTAACTTCATGAGGCTGAACAGTGAATTTGTCCCATTATCCTGTAATGAAATGCTTTCTGAAAATACCTGTCAGTGAGGCACACTTGGCACACCATCTGTTTAGCTGATAATAACTCAAAAGACAAAATACTTGATCTCATAGAGGAGTGCCATGGAGGGGAAGACAGCAGCTTACAGTCACTTTTATATTCCTCTAATGCTAAACTCAAGTAATCCTTATTCACATTATCTAATTCATGTCACCTACAGAAAATCTGCAGGTAAAAATTTTGCACCAGCAGTGGATGGAATTCCAAGGACCAAAAGCAAAAAGCTTAAATCTTATGGATTACATTGATATTCTGATTGCAAACAAACCCTTTTCCCTATTCAGGGATGTTCTGTACAGTCAACAGAAAATGATCTGGTTCTTGTAGAAAAGGAATTTCAGTGTATACACCAAAGCTGAAGTCAGGTCACAGTCCATCTGACTCTTGTAATACACAAGGTGTCACCTTGATTAACAAAATGGGAATAAAACTAAGCAAATTTTTAATGGAAAACATGATTTAGTGCAGCTGGAGATTTTTATTAGGATTGTAAAGGACTTGTGCTCTTTATAAGTGGTAAAAAAATAGGTCTGATGTAAGAAGAGGATCCTGTTGCAAAGCCCATGTCTGCCTTATCAGAGGACACAGAACCAGATATTCTAACTTTTACTACCTTTGGCATTTAAGCTAAAGGACTGGGAGGAAAGGGGAGATGCAATAAATCAATAAATGCAGTTATTTTCCCCAAATAAATGGGTTTAGACTCAGAATACATACATACCCTGCCTCACTCTGGAGAAGGAACATGCAACAGTTGTTGTGAGGGTGGGAAAGGGCAGAGGAACAACGGGGCCAAGCGTGAGGAGGCAAGTGATAAAGGGACCAAGGGAGCAAGGTCTAGTGGTCATAAATGTACAGCTTTGCAGAGTCAACAGAAAATATTGATTTAGTGTACTTCTGATGGCAGAAACACTCCAGCACAAGACAGCACTGCACAGCAGAACTTCTTGGTCATCAAATATTTATTCCAATACTATTCAAGGTGTACAGCCAACAGCACTAGTAATTAGTTGTTTTCTGAATTTTAGATTTTCATTACAACCAAAGCTAGGCTGTTCTCTGAAGAATCAAAGCTCCCAACTTTGGCTGTTACCCTCCTGCTCTCTGCTGGGATGTACTCACAGTGAATTTTCTATGTAGTTCTTCCCCAACAAAAGCACGAAATAATTCATGATGTGTAAAATTATTTAACAGGTAAAAAAAAAATATGGGTTTGTATCCTAAAAAAAAGCCACCAAAAGAATGCATTCCTCACTTTACCTAATTAATATATGCTGAAATCTGTTTTTCTTATAGAATCATAGAATCATTTAGGTTTAAAAAGACCTTTGAGATGGTAGAGTTCAGCCATTCACCCAGCACTGCCAAACCACCACTGAAACATGTCCTTAACCACCACATCTACATGTGCTTTGAACTCTTCCAGGGACAGCAATTCCACCACTTCCTTGAACAGTCTGTTCCAATGTTTGACCAGCCTTTCCATGAAGAAATTTTTCCTAATATCCAATGTCATGATAAAGCAGTTTCACTACTCGTATTGTATGCTTTGAGCACACCCCCAATATTTCTGTGTAGTACAATCATTTAGGACATATGTATTTCACATGTTCATATCCATAAAGGTCTGAGTGTACAGAAAGGGGACAGTTTGCTTTGTTTTTCAAGGGGCTTTGTAGCTCCAAGGTCTGCTTGGTGAACTACTAGAATTATTCTCGTAATTTCCATATCAATACGGTTAGTTTGGGAATTCTTTTTCTTCGATGTATGTTAGCCCTGCTTCCTCTCCCATTTGAGCTCTGTGGAGTAAGTATTAAATGAAAGGTGTAGGAGAAATGTGATATTGTTTATTGCATGCTGTGTTTTTTAATTTAAGCAGGTGGGCTGGAAGTGCCCTGAAGTAGCTCAAGATAAACCTAACAAAGTGAGTACCACATTGTGCTTATGTCTGTATTGAACAGGTACTTTTTATTTTTTTTTGATGTCTGAAGAGCTTTATACATGTTCCTCCCTCATTTTTTCCTCCAAAAAGAAGGAATTTTTTCCACCCAAAAAAAAATAATAAAACAAGTAAGATGAAAAAGTAGCACAGTTAAACAAACTGAATAACCAGATGTATGCTTTGACAATAATAACTGGCACGTAACAAGGTGTTTGCCCAAGGTGTTTGCCTGAATCTTGAGTGACCAGCCAGCAGTTGTCTCTGGTCTGGCTTCAGCTTCCTGGAATCTACAGTTGATTTGAGTTTGTTTAAATTACAGAAGGAAATACATATTTTCCCTCACATGAAAGGAACTGCAATCTTTTGTTATTTGACAAACACATCCCACAGATCTGAATGTGAGTCTGGTTTTGAAGTGCTTTTTTTTCCACACATCTTCAGAAAGCTCCCCCAGTGCTTTTACTTGAGTACATATCTATTTCTTTATTTATTTTCTTAAGCAAATAACCCAAACCTTTCTGTTATATGTCCCTCAGCATCACTAAGGAATTCTACAACAGTTCCCATTACTGCCAGGTTGTTTTTCAGCTACAGTTCTCAGCTTTCTTTAGTCCATTTCTGCTTTTCTTCTTCCAGTTGTCTTTTTTTTTGCCATACCCTGCTGATCGCATCCCAGGTTCCCATGATGATTCTGAGCAGTGCAGCTTTACAAGTAGAGATTCCTGAGCTGAAACTCAGGAACACAGTCTGCTTTGCAGCAAGGCTTTCTCCTTGCTGGCCCCTCCAGAGGATAGATGCCAGGATCAGTACTGAAACTCAGGCTTTGTATTCAAACAGCTGTGGAGCTGTGAGAAGTGATGCTATGGTTTCATAGACCATAGAAAGAAATAAAAGTATATCTAACAAATTACTTCATCTATTCATCAGCCACTGCATTTATTCCCTGGAGTAGTTATTTCATTCCTTGAGGTAGCTGAGATTTAAATATCTGAGGTCACAGGTCTTCTACCAAAACAACTGGGAATTTCTGCTAGAGACTCACTATACCACTCTTGTTATAAATATTGGTCTTAATTGCATTACACAAGCCTTAAGAGCCCTAATGATAGATCAGTGTGTAGGAAGGAGCTGTACAAGGGAGAAAAAGCACCATGTCTTTAGATCAACGAGGAGTAGCTGGTGAGTTATCCCAGCATAAAGACACGGATTGCAAATTTAAAATTACATTATGGAAGGTATGCATAAAAAGCTTTCCATGCAGCTAGTAAAAAGTTGGAGGTATAGATAGATTGAGACAAGGCAGGTTTTAAGGAATAATTTAAAACTGATAATAGAATTCCTTCACAAATTCTTAGAGTGACTTTTTCAGCAGGGGATGTAAAGAATAGAAAAGTTGATAGGAAAAGCAGGTGATCGATAGAGTGCAAAGTTTAGGGCTGATATCTTGTTGGAATCACAAGTCTAACAGGAATAGGGTAAATTACTTTTTCAAGCCTATCACCTTAGAAAAGAGTCTGAAAGCTTGCTTTGGGTATGCTAAGGATCAAGCCACACATTGTGGAAGGAAGGTTGCAATCAAAGCAAGATGCCAAAAGCAACAGCTTGAATAGTGATGTCTGCATGGATTGAGATCCCAGGCAGGTGGGGTAGTTGATTAGTATCAAGGTGAAGAGGCAGCCACATTTCATGTGTATTTATTTTTACCTCTCAGTGTTGATATAGTAGTCTGATACCAGCAAAATTTGTCAAAGTCTGATATAGGAATGACAACTTGATGAATAGGAAATGTGTGAATTTTCTAAATCCCAAGTTATTACCTTATTTAAAAATATGTGTTTCTTCACAGGGCACTGTCACGTTTGTGAGTCTAGCTAGTTTGGCAGGATGTAAGTTCAAAGCTCTTGATTTTCCCAGATTCTGTGTATGAGGGCTGTGTGGTGTGAGGTCAAAAAGAAGACCATCTAAGCCACAAAGCACAGGGCACTACATGAACCAGGATAATGAGCTTATAGAGAAATTGTATTATGTTGGATTCCATTTAGCAGGGGTGAAAATAGGCTCAATTGACTGTGTCATTGAAATATGGACTTTTCTGATGCATGCAAAAACCATGATGCATTAGGAAGAAATGGAATATTGAGTAAACACTGAAGCAACAGCTTGGTAATCTTTAGAGTTTGTGAACTGCTAAAGCAGCTCTTTTAGCTCTGCTAACTCAATAGGCAAACTATGGAAAGTAGTGAAACTACTGGATTATAAGTTAATAAAATTAACAGAGAGACCATTGAGGTCAACTTCTGCATTGCAACCACAGAACTCAAGAAGATTTACAGAACCCAGTAAAACTTTTAAGTGAGAGCTCCAGGCCTCTTGCTCACCTTTGCTCAATAACCATCCAAAAAGCTGATTGAATAGGTGTAATTCCTACAGTGAGGAAAAAAAAAATCACACATATTTAAAGGCTGCATAGAGACACAGAGGAGCAAAAAGAGGATTTAGATTGGGTAGATCACCTTCATTTTGGCACAAGATATGACTGCATATGTAACTTCAGAAGAGTTAGTGCATGTTACTGATACGGTTTTTCCAAACAGGCATTTTTAAAATTAAAAACAAGCTAAAAAAAAATCCCAAAACTTGATAAGCAGAACTATTTACAGGTAACAGGTGATTACTATCTTTTATTTATGTGTTCAAGATGGGATGATTTGAAAGAAGTCATATTCTATTACTCAGAGAAGTATTGATAAACGAATTACTAAAATGAGAGCAGAACTCAGCAATATGTGGAAGGAGTTGCTTTTCCACAGGCCCAACAGGAAATATATTCAGTGATTTAGAAATTATGTAGAATTTTTCTCTATTACTTAACTTGCTTACATGATTAAAAACCATAAACTTCTTGGTTGTAATAAATAGTCTGTTCCATCCATCACAACTGTTAGGGGAAAAATTGGTCTTACACATTTTCAGAATTTTTTATCGGCTTTTAGGTTTTAAGGTTTGAGTTATAAATTTTTTCCCCTTGTGAATGTGCCCCATTACTACACTTCGTAATTTTGAGTTAAAAGTGGTCCCAATAATTTTCTTTTGATAAAAGGTAATTATTTAGGTACTAGATCTGATCAACGTGCTGTGCACATGAAAGGAACTTTAGCTTCTTGTACAGAAAGAAGTTTTCAAGAACTGTAGGCCGTGTGATCTAAGCTTTATTGTAGTTTGGGTTGTTTTTAAAGAATTGCTTTAACAAGCAATTAGTGGTTATGTAATTTTGCCACCACTGAAACCTACTATGGTATCTACACTGATTATCTAATTCCCTTCCTGTTTACCTCCGGAGTTCTAGCTTCTAAATTATTGGACCATAAATCATTTAGTTCCCAGGGTCTAGCATGTAAGAAGCCAGAGAGTTTCCTTTGCTAGAAAACTCAGGAATAGGACAAATGAGAGGTGTATTCAAAAGAAAAGAAGGAGAAAAAAAAAAGAAAATAATTTTAAAAGTTAAAAGAATAAAAAGACCCATTGGCATGACTGGTCTGGCTAAGTTTTAGGCTGATGTCACCATTTGGGCTGAGGAAAAGAAGAGCAATCTAATTGAGAAATGAGAGATCCTCATGTACATCTAAATCCTACCTCTGGTACTGTTTGGTCAGTGGGATTCTGCAGGGATCCAGGGTGGCTGGGCAATGATGAACATGAAAGTGCATAAGAAAAAAAAACACGGGGTTAAGAAGCACCGGTCCCAAAAGTCTCAGTAAGGACTTCTGACCATGCAAACATCATCTGCTCTGTTAGAGTTCATATTTTATGAAAGGAACGTGGCCCTACTGTACTCTGTGAAGGGCGCTCACATCATTTCAGGAGGGCCAAGATTTGAGATGGATGCTTAAACCCAGTGTGACAACCTCTCACTGTGAGCACCGCTGTGTTCTCTGCAATGGTTGTGTGGGGACAGAGGATGGGGCTGTCACACATCTACTTTGCTGTACAGAACAATAACCAGCCTGAAGTTGTAGCTGTAAGAAAGGAAGCAACACTTTTGATATTCCCTTGTAGAAAGGGAAGGTTTTATGAGAGGTGGGAATAGGACAGAGGCCTCATGATTCACCAGCCAGACTAGCTGAGGTAAGATATTTTATTTAAAAGGCCAAGTAAGTTACTCCTCACTCTGAAAAAGGAAAGCTGTGCATTCTAGGTGAGCAATAATTAAATCCTTTTCTTTCTGGGATGGTTGCTTCTTGGGGAATAGCTCCTATGAAGAAAATGGATCCTGTGCCACTATTACCGCCCAGCTCAGCCTCATCTTGCCCAGTGCCAGACTGCTTTGGCAATAAACAGGGACAGATTTCGGCTTGCCTCAACTTCTGTGGGAGCTCAGGGTTCGTATGGGATGCTCTCAACACCTCGTTCTCAGACCCTATTGCATTTTTACTGCCGTTCTTCAGTCTCCATGGCAACCCTCACTGCAGCACACCCTCCTATGCATTGCATATGTGCACCATCATAGCTTTTTATTCAGGTTTTTTTGGGTTTTCTTTTCTGTGGTGAATTTTTGTTGTGTTTTTCTACGTAAATACTCACTTTAACAGAGACAATGAGCCTGCTGTGTTGCCAGATGAACTCTTGGGTAGTCCTTTTTGGGTCTAAATCATGCACTAATAATCAAACATCTTTTTCCCTCACTGTTTCCCGAGGTTAGGTTATAAATGCATGTTGGTAGCGCTGATGGTACAGCACTGGTGTTTGCACTGCTAAATCTACATAAAAACCAAGGACAATTAGGATGTATGCAGTCATGCATGATTGTTTTTGGAGCCATTGTACAATATTTATGCTCCTTTATGCTTCATCTGTTCTGAATTCCACGTCTCGTTCAGCTGGAGCCCCGTTGAAAGCCTTGTGCAGAGGGTAAGGCTGTTATTGTGCAGTTTATTCAGGACAGCATGAATTTTGCAATATTGCTACTGACTTCAAATCTTCATGAACGATATCTACATGAGTGCAGTTCTCCCATACCCATCATGCACTGTCGAGGATTAAAAGAATATCATAGGGCAGCCTGAAGCAACCAACATCTGCTCTTGGACATCTCATATTAGCAGTGACATTCCCCACAGGAAATCACTTCTGTTCTGCTGGTGGGATTTGTTCTCTCTGGTTCCTAAAAAGTGCTTTTGCAAGAGCAGAGAGGGAAAAGAACCGGGAAAAGAAAAATAACAAGTAGAAGGAAAATAAGAAAAATAATGATAATAAAAAAGTAAAAAGGAATTAAAAACGAAAAACAAAATAAAAATAATAATAAAAAACCCCATAAGAATAAATTTAAAAAAGGGAAGGTTTGGGAAGGGAAGATTTAGGAAGGTTTGGGAAGGGAAGGTTTGGGAAGGTTTGGGAAGGGAAGGTTTGGGAAGGGAAGGGAAGGTTTGGGAAGGGAAGGTTTGGGAAGGTTTGGGAAGGTTTGGGAAGGGAAGGTTTGGGAAGGTTTGGGAAGGTTTGGGAAGGGAAGGGAAGGGAAGGGAAGGGAAGAAAATAAGAAAAAGAAAAGAAAAGAAAAGAAAAGAAAAGAAAAGAAAAGAAAAGAAAAGAAAAGAAAAGAAAAGAAAAGAAAAGAAAAGAAAAGAAAAGAAAAGAAAAGGAAGAAAGCCGGTTGACAAATAGTTCATGAAGAGTCCTTGGAAAGCA
>NW_020897745.1:985268-993599 GCF_003984885.1 Neopelma chrysocephalum | reverse complement strand
GAAGAAAGCCGGTTGACAAATAGTTCATGAAGAGTCCTTGGAAAGCAAATAAAAAGTTACATTGAAGTTACCACACTGCTTTCAATGGCACATTTAAAGGAACTCAATCAAAGTCTGAAGACCAAGCATTTAACCCAGCCTGACCTTCTTGAAACCAGTCCATCTCTTGTCTTCTCTGATCTCTTGATCCTGTCTGAGTGTTGAGAATATTGTTTCCTGGAACACATAAAGAGGATGGGTCCACAAGTGGAGAGTGACATTCAACAACTTAAAAGAGCTGGATATTTCTCAGCTCACTTTGCTCGTGGTGTCAAGTAGAACGTTTAGTCTGTCTCATGTACAACTGAACGTGGCACTCGGTGCTGTGGTTCAGTTCACGTGGTGATGTTTGGTCAGAGGTTGAACTCCATGATCTGGGAGGTATTTTCCAACCTTAATGATTCTATGATTCTATGTAGAGCTCCAAAGGAAAACCTAGTTTCAAGTGTTCTACATCACAAAGACCATGTGAGGATAAAATTCATTGAAACTCATGAAGCATTCGGTTCATTGAGTCATCAATAGAACAACTTGGAAATAGTTTTGCATTACAAAACGGCATTATAATTTACTAAAATTTAAAAATCTTATAGTGGGTTTTTTTGTGAAATTTCCCAAGACAGAAGAATACTTTTCAGTTAATTCAAAGTGAATGGTGAAAGTAGCACAAGTCTTCTCACGAGAGCGCTTCTGTGGAGAAAGGAAGCTGGAAATCTGAAAGCTCTGCAACCAAAGAAAGGCTGGAACAAATGTCTTCTGCTCCTGCATTCATAATCCAGTCTCTAAATTATAACTGACATATGCTTATGTTAAAAAACCAAAAACAACTGAGGCAGTTTGGTCCAAAAGGGTGTCTTAGAAGCTTATATGTGACAGGAGATTTTACAGAAATGGGTATCCACATGATCCTGAGACTTGGGGTTACAGATAAAACTCATTCTTACATAAATTCTCCAGAGGTACACAAAAAAGGACATAAATAATTTGCCATTTTTCAAATAAGTAAAAAAAATAGTGTAGGAAAATGCCTTTGCTTTAATGGATAACATGAAATGAAACAGCACCTGTCAAAGAAAGATGAAAAATAATAGAATGATCCTTCATTGATCAGGAAGACATGATGCTCTGCAGAAAGTTCATTTTCAGGAATTCAGTGTATTTTTGTAAGAAATGAAGCAACATTTCCTCTTGAAAAAGAAAATTTACTCTTTTAACTTTTTGATTCTGTCTTTAAAGATAAAAGATCTGTGTACAAATTAAATATTAGTGAAAATGGTGTAGGAATAGATACAGAAGAATAAAGTCAGAAGACAGATAAAGCAGAATAGAAATACCTAACAATTTTTCCTATTATTTGTTTTCCTGAAAAGTCATTGTATGCCTTATCAAAGTCAGGTAACATAAACGTTCACTGTTAATTCCCCTGACAGTCCACACAAAATACATTTTATGTTGTAACTGGAATTTCTTTTGTACTGAGCCAAACA
The DNA here is from genome assembly GCF_003984885.1 of Neopelma chrysocephalum. Taxonomy (NCBI): domain Eukaryota; kingdom Metazoa; phylum Chordata; class Aves; order Passeriformes; family Pipridae; genus Neopelma; species Neopelma chrysocephalum. Next base: position 992,073 of record NW_020897745.1, on the reverse strand, counting down.
GCTTTTCTATGAAATGAAAGCTGAGTGCAGTTCTCAGGTAAAGCACTCGGGAGCTCTGCTGCACTGACAAAAAATTACATTACTGTCCTAAAAGGTATTGCATCCTCAGTTTGGTAGATTGTGGCATTGATCTCACATTACTCCTTGTATTTGATTGGAAAAAGAACTAAACCTCAGTTTTAGCAAAAACAGCCGAGGGCAAAAGTCAAATGAGAAATAGGTAATGTGGTGAATGGTATGTGGAGGCAGATTCACCTGACTGAGCACGGGGAACCAGCTCAGGGTAAGCTGGAGAGATTTCAAGATGCTACTGAGTCTATTGATTAGATCTCTACAAGATAAAAACGGGAGCTTAGGCACTGCCTAAGCAGACATTGCCTGCAAACATTGCCATGGAGGTATTTCAGTTTTAGCAGCATTAATTGGGAGCTGAATTCCACCCCGGCACTCACCTCTGCAGAGCAATAAACCTCAACCACGCGACCACAAATCTCTCCATGCCTCTTAGGGGAGGCTCTGGAGAGTCCCTGGGCAGGGATATGCTTTTACCTCAGCTCAATTATGTCATAAACATTTTGAACAGCTACAAGTTGTAATTGTTATTCCCTGTCTCCCCATATTTAAATCCTCATAATGAGAAAATTTTCTTCTCTTTCGGTCCTTCAGGGATTTCGTACGTAGAATTATGATTTTGGCATGAGTAGGTTACAGCTGCGAACACGAAATGAGCACCTAAAGCTATGGAAGGAGATTTATGATCTTTAACTTTGTTCTTATAATGAAAACAACTTTTTTCTCACATGAATAACCTTTGTATAAGCAGGAGACAGAGATTTGTCTGCAAACTAAGGGTCAATAAATTCATTAGCACCTTGTGCTTTATATCAAGCTAATGCCATGCCCTGCTTTCACCAACACAGAAGGCTAAATATTTTCTAAGAAAACAAGAAAATAAAGAACAGAAATGGAAAGAAATGCCTTCAAACTGAACCTTAGAAATCAAGGCACTGGTCAATACACATACAGTTTTTCCCAAGGAGAAAGACAAATAGAAATGAACTGCAAATGATGTGTTTTATTCATGTTGCTGGTTCATGAGTCTTAATGCATGGATTTATCTAGATCAATATAGAAATCAAAAAAAAAAAAAAGACAGAAAAGAGTGGTGAAAAGTGTTACTGACCCCATTTAAGTAGCCTCCCTGGTACTGAATGACTTGCTACAACCTTTACGCCTTCCTCTCTGATCATGAAACATAGAAAGCCTTTTTAGGTGCACGATTCAAAGAACATACAGTAATTTTTGCTTTGAACTGCCCTGCAAAAGAGCCTCTATCACCGGGCAGAAGCACAACGAGCTGCTGTCCCATCATGACTCTCTGAGTTGGATGTCACTGGAGAGTACAAAGATGCCCCAGTGACAGCATGAAGTAAAGCTTCCACACTGACAAATGGCACAAACTGTTCCCAAGACGAATGGCTAAAGTATTAAATTATAACACTGTTGGATATCTGCCCTGTGTGGCACCATGTATTTATTCTTTTGTTTCAAGTCAGATAGTGTAGTTACTGCAGATGAGTGAGAAGTCTTTGAGTTAAAGTGCCAGAGGCTAAAGAGATTTTGCCTCAGGATAAAATACAGAAATTATTTAGGAACTGAAAAGTATTGTAAATTTAATAACAATCATGAATAAATTAAACCAACCTAATTAAAAAATGATAAAATGATAGGCTCTGTAAGAAAAGCCTGACTGTGGAAAGTGTTCTGTTCATATGGAAATGTTTAACTTCTCCAATCTCAGTCCCTGCCTTAGAGATGACATCTGTATCTTTTTTTTGTTGTTGTTGTTGTGCTAACATGCTATCTTGGTTCTGCATCTTCTTCTCTCATTTAATGCCACAGTTATCCAGTTCAATTTGAATTACGTGCATGTTATACCCCACTGCTTCACTTTTCTCCCAGTCAACTGGGAGAAATACAGGGAAATTGTCTGAGCAGTCAGGGACTGTGTTAGGAAAGCTAGAGCCCTCATAGAAATAAATCTGGCCAGGGACATCAAGAACAACATGAAAATTTGGGACTGTTCGGCATGAGAATCAGAAGGCTCCAGGGAGACCTTTTAGCACCTTCCGGTACCTAAAGAGACTCCAAGAGATCTCGAGAGGGGCTTTTGACAAGGGCCTGGAGTGAGGGTACAAGGGGAAATGGCTTCAAAATGAAAGAGGTAAAATTTAGAAAATATATTTGGAAGAAATTCTTTACTGTGAGGATGGTGAGGCACTGGACCAGGTTGACTAAAGAAGCTGTGAATATTCCATCCCTGGAAGTGTTCAAGGCCAGGCTGGATGGAGCTTGGAGCAACCTTGTCTAGTGGCAGGTGTCCTTTCCCATGGCAGAGGAGGTTGAAAGGTTAAGGTCCTTCCAAGCCAAACCATTCTAAGATTCTATGAACTGCAATCACAAACAAGCCCCCTAGGATTGTCTTCTACTTCCTGGGATATTTCTTCCTGAATGGCCACAGATGTCCCTAAAGGAATTTACTCCTGTTGTCTTATGAAACTGTTCCTCTGTTAATCGTTATTATCTGCTCCAAACTTTGTTTCTGACTTCATCTCTTCTAGGTGCTCTTTTTCTCTGTCTTGCTGCTACACAGAGCTTCCTTCTGTGCTTGGTTCATTACACAGAATCCTTTACTGTTTAGGCAATAAGTGTAAAATGATGTATTGTTGATCACACAGCATAATAAAATCCAGCTGTTTGCTAGCTGAAATCCAGAGTGAATTGTGGTGACTTCTCCTAAAATGGTATCTTGCATTATTCTACAATTTTTTTGCCTTCTATTATGCATTTCTCGTGTATCTGCCATTTACTTACATTCTGCCATCACACTTATTACATATTTTTGCCCAGTTATTAAAGCTCTCATCCCTGAAAGCGCCCACAGACCATCTGTGAATCAGATGAATTTGGTGCTCCTTTCATAATTCCAGTGTGCACCCAGCAGCAGCTAGACCAGAACCTTCTTGCTTTCCTGTACATGGCCCAATGTTACAAGTAGAATATTCTTGGGTTTACATTCAAATACATTTTACTTACCCATAATTGCAACTCAGAGGTTCATTTCAGACTCAAGTTAACCATGAACAGTATTTAAAAAGGCAGAGCAGAAATGTGATATTTTAACATGTTAAGTAAAATAATAGGATCATAGAATCATGAAATGGTCTGGGTTGGAAGGGACCTCAAAGATCATCCAGCTCCAACTCCCTAAACCTGAACAGGTTGCTAGAGCCTCATCCAACACTTGAATTCTTCCAGAGATGGAGCATCCACAACTTCTCTGGTCAACCTCTTCCATGTTACTGTTGGAAGTCAAGATTTTAAAATTCCAGCATTCAGGTGGTCAAATAAGTTAAAAACTTATTGGCTTTTTTTTGTGTGCTCATACATTACATGTGTTTTTGTTTCATTCTAGAATTTCCAGCAACTTCCAGTATAAAGAAATACATATTCACATAAATTTTTATATATATCTATATCTCACACTCTTCTACAAATTGACAGTGAGAAAGAAGATAATGAATTGAGGGAATGGTCTTTCAGTTGTCTCAAGGACAGGAGACTCTCTTCAACATAAGTCTCTGCTTCTCATGCAGAGGAGTCTGGGCCCTCCATGGCACAGTCCTGCTTTCCTCCAGGGTTCTCATTTGTACCAGCTCTTCACAAGATGAACACACACAAGTGGACAAAACTGTTCAAGAGACTGGTAAGAATTACATTTACCATAAAATAATGTCCTCCATGGTAACTACAGGTCTGTTTTTCAGGAAGAAGCTGGATACACCTGCTGACAAAAGTGTGCATAGACTCATAAAGGTTTATATCACTAATGAATAATTCTCTCATACGATACCTACTGCTTCAAATTAAAAGTAAACATTTTATTTTAAAGAACTGAATATTCTTAAGCTGATCTTTTTTTCTTATATACCAAATATTCTGCTCCTTTAGGCTGGTTTTAATGTTATTATTTGCTATTAACTTCATAGCTGGCATTTTGAAAAGTCATATGTTAACATATGTGCTGCTAACTAACTCCTTGTATACACAGAATATATAGTTATTTAAGTAATGTGATGCAAAAAACGTAGTGCAGGCACTAACTTCTCCATCTGCAGTTCTACCTTTACTGGAAGAAAAAAAACTACAGGAGGTATAATGTTTTAACTCTTTAACCCCTTTTTGATATGTATTTAATCCCATTATAATACATTTTTACTGGAAAAAATAAAGTGATTAATATTTTGCTACAATAGCTCCCTAATGTCATATTCCCTAACAAAATTCTTAGTTCGTTATTTCTCTGAAAAAAAGTCACAGTGTTCCAATCTGTAAGTGTACTACCCAACTGGGACACAGCTTTTTGGCTGAATTTCTTCCTTTCTTTTCTTTTATTTCTTACAGGCAGAGTGGTGGAAGGCTGACAAGGACCCAACTATAAATCATTCATTTTCAAAATGATGTTTTGACCAACTTCTGGAACTGTGGAAATGATTATTGCAGCCTTTGGATGTGATCTAAATTATGCCACAGACTATGGTTCCCTAAGTGACCATACAACACCTGCAAACTGCACATTCCTGCCATTATTTTCTTATTACTCTGATAATCCCATCTTTTCCAGTATTCCTAGCTAGAAGGTGATAGCCTGAAGGGCAGAAAGGGCAGGAGGTAAGATCAGAATTTTAGACTTTGATTTTACGGGAATTAAGTTCTGTGTTTTCCTCAGTCCTGTTAATAAAACCACAGAAATTCTGAGTAATTTCTAACATATCCACAATAAGATGTTTCATTGTTGTTTTGTGTATTTTTTTTTTCCAAGTCCATTCAGTAGATATTTTTCCAGCACAGCTGGAATAACATGTCAGTGGAGATTCCTTCTTCTCCTTCTCTTGGCAAAAAGTCCTCTGGGACAGGGTTGCCTTAAGCAACAGCAGTCAGGCAGGGGTGCCGTAATGAAAGCAGTGACTTGTGATGTTACTGACCTTTGCAAAATTGTGCCTCTGGAAAGGCAATATCAAATCCTATAGTAGCAAAAATTAGGCTACACGAGCAGCTATAAAAAAACTTAGCGAGCTGGATCTTATCACATCCATGCAGGAGAGATAAGCACAGTCTGAGCCCCTGAGGTAGCTCAGACGGCAGGATACAAACTTACAGAATAAGAGACACTGATTCCCAGCGATGACTCAGCCTAGTCCACATGGACCCTCTGGTTGTGATAATCTGGTTTGTTTGCTGTTTTCTTCAATAGATACTAACCCCCTTTTTCCAGGTAGTGACACTGGCTGTGCTGGAATGTCTGCATGAATCTGTTAAAGATATGTGAATCAGCTTTATTTATAAAACAGAAGGCAGGTTTTGACAGGTGTGGAGGCACCAGCTGCCTCCTCAGGCAGAACTGCACTACTCCTCCCAGTTCCTCCTAACTAGGCTTAGCTCAATTTTAATTTCCAGCTGCTGGATTTTGTGATGCATGTGTGGGAATGTTTAGTGAAAGAGGTCTTTCCCTGCATAGGTACTTACTGATAATTGTAAATTTTCTTGCTGTCTTTTCCTGGAGGAGATTGAGCAGACTGAGCTTGTGTGATCTCTGTCCACAGAGAGAGTTAATACAGGAAAGCTTTAAAAAATGTCTCAGAAATGTTTCCAGTTTTTAAAAGATTAGACACCAGAACTAAGTATGGTATTCCAGTAACAGCCAACTGATGTTTTCTACAAACATGTCCTGCTTCCTTCCACACTCACGGGGGTTACTATTCAAACCTCATCCTCCCATCACACAGAGCATTCCCATTCAGGTAAGATGCTCTCGCAGAGTCGAGAAAAAAAATTAGCAAATGTATTGAACAATGGTCTTAAGCTAAAGTAAGGTACATTTTTCCACAACTTATGTCATATGTCTTTCCTAGTCCACAGAGAGATTTTACTTTATATTTCCAGTGGGAGAGTATACCCAGAATATTGGAGCCATTGTTCATCTGAGATGAGTCAACTCAATCTACTGTGATGATCTGTTTAGAGCCAAATTTGGGTAAAGCAATATCAGAACAGAGTTAGTTGCAAGTATAACCTCTCCAAACATGCATTGGGTAAAAAATGTCTCCTCTGCAACCACCTGTGTAGGAGCCCTGGAAAGCCACAACATTGGTCTAGAAGCTCTACTGTCCAGCCAGCCAGAGTAATTCAAAGCAAATCATCTTGACCAAAGGAAGACCTTCTGGAGGCCTGCTCTGTCCACTCAGGACTTTCAGGGTCTGCAACTGAGCTCTTGAGGGGACAGGTCAACTTCTGCCTGTGAGCTCAAGGTAGAGCTGCACCTCACATCTCCACGGCCCACAGCATCCCTGGACCATTGTCTTCTCTCTTATGCAAAGCCTTTCCTTCTTCAAGGAAACTTGGCTTTAAGAATAAAGAGAACCAACAAATCAGAGTCTCTGCCCATTGTTGAGGTTTATTCACTGTTGCAGAGGCACACGCCAAACTTCAGCCTCCAGAAGAGCAGGCTCAAGCTAAGCCAAGCTTAGCGCTATCTCAAGGCTCTTTTCCAATCCATAGTCCCCTTTGGATTCTGCCAGTCAGGGAAATCTTTGGTATGTGATGGTTGAAGGTCCTTGCTCACTTCCAAAAGTGGGCTGGGCTGGATGAGGGAATGGGCAAATGCCCAGGGGACTTTGTAAGCCAAAGCAGGAGATGGAAGCCTCGCAGGGCCAGGCGCAGTTCTGCCAGTGGGGCTGGCTCTGGC
>NW_020897745.1:817210-970268 GCF_003984885.1 Neopelma chrysocephalum | reverse complement strand
GGCATCTCCTGAGCAGACTTGTCTCCCATCTCCTGCAGGCCATGGATTCAGCACTTGTGCTCCTCCTGGTTCTGTTGGCCATCCTGCCCAAGCAGACACAGGATCCCCAGAGCGATGTGGTCATCGCGCAGCAGATGACCGAGCTTGAGATTTTTCTGGAGGAGAAGATGAGCGAGCTCTGGAAGGACACTGAGCGCATCATGGCCCTGAAAGAAGTTCCACTCCTCTCCGTGTTGCAGCACTGACCCTTTTGGGTGGCTGCAGCAGCCCTGTTGGCTGAGTTCTGCTGGCTGGCCTGCCAATGTAAAGTTGCCTCTGGCAGCTGCCCTGAGCAGGACAGCTCCAGCAAAGAGGACAAAGACGAGGACAAAGACAATGGCGACGACAGGGACGAGGAGGAAGAAGATTTCAATAGGGCATGCAGAGGTGTCCGGTCTTTGCTCGGTTCCACGCCACCACCAATGCACCTACTGTCTGAGCCCTGCAGGAATCTGAAGCAGCTGGTGTGTGACCTCCTCTTTGTTAGCCGAGAGTTCTCCCAGAGAAGTTGCATGCCAGAAATGTACCCAGACTCTGGCAGGAACGGTTCTCGGGAATCCTGGAGTGTTCACAAGCATCAGATCTTCTACCAGCTGCTGGTGTTCCTGCAGCCACCCCCTGGGCACTCTTTCATCCTGGAGAAGGACAGCCCAGCTGGGCAGCAGCCAGAGCCGTGCTATGATATCCGTGTGGAGCTGGAGTGCACGTGCTCAAGGGAGCACCTGAGGGGATTGACCTTGTGTTTTCTCCACTCCACTGACCAGAAGCTGCCCAAGGATCAGAGGTCACCTCTGCTATGCACCCTCTGCACAGGCTCCTACTTAGAAGTGGAGAGAATTGCCAGCTGGGTGATGGATTTGGTGGAAGCAACCTGGTGGCGTTTGCCTTACTGGCTCCACCAGCATCTAAGGGTGCTGCCCTTGTCCCGGTCCTGCAAGTTCCTGGTGATCAGCCCGTCCGAGAGGCACAGCTGCATTGAGCTGTTTTTTGCTCTGCAGCAAGGCAGCTCGGACAACTACCTGATCCCAGAGTAGGCAGCAGCCAGCTTTCCCAATGTGCTGCTTTAGGCTACCCTCTCTTCTCCTTTTGGGGTTGCATGTATTGCATATGCTCAGCACCCAGCCACTCGCTCCACCCCCTTCTCTTCCCTGCCACCCTGGAGGAATGGGGAAGAGATTCCAAATCCAAACTGTAGATAACATTACTAATAATAAGTCTACTAATACCTTTAAGAATAGGTTTAGGATGAAGTTTAATAGTAAGTTTAGTTGGTAAGTTTAATAACAATAAGAACTAGTTTAATAATAGAGAAGTTTAATAATAATTTAGTTTTATAAAACCCTAAACTAAAAGTTAGATGAAGTTAACTCCCAACTCCCCATGTCCCCTGCCGTGCTTTAATCCCAGTTGCAAATGAAGCCCCAGCAGCCATTCTCTCAAGCATCTTCCCTTCCCTGCCACCCCTGTTTAAGAATAGCTTTAATTAGAACTTAAGTTTAATAATTATAAGGTAAATAATAGATAAGTTCATTTCTAACAATTCAGTTTTAAAAAACTCAGAAGTTTTAGAAAGGTTTCTAGTTAAAAACAAGGTAGAACTCAGTCCTAATGGTAATTAAGAAGAAGACACCTGACATGCAGCAACTCGAGAAGCCGATCTTGGCAGAGAATGCAGCACAAGTCCTCCAAACGCGCACTCCTCTGCACCCACTGTTCCACTGGGCCCATTATTCCCACCAGAACTGGCAGAACTGGCTTCACACACAGCCAGGGGAGAGCAGAGGGAGCTTTCATCTGCTGCGCCTTCCTGACTCTCCTCACGACACACAAGGCACAGCAAAAGCATGCCCAGTGCACAGGGAGCCAGTCCACCTGGACAGTGGCAGCAGCACTGCCCGACCTGCTTGCTGCCTTAGATCCTGTGCCCTGGCTGCTCAGAGGGAAGCATGCCAGCTCTGTCCAGTTCCAGGGACTTGCATTCTATCGTCAAAGCTTTGGTATCTGCAGAGGACCTTTGAGTTGTACAATGCCCAACTGGATCAGGTCACAGCCTCTCTCTGTAAACTCCTATGTCTGGAGGGGCTGGGAATATTGTTCTGGCCAGGCTGATCCATTCAGAGTCTCTTGCCCGTGTCTCTCTGTGGGAACTCGTTCTTTCTAAGCAAAACCAATCAGCCAAACTAGAAACTTCTCCGAAGCCCACCTGTGTGACAGCCCTGGAAAGCCATGACACTGGACTAAAGAGCAGCAGTCCTGACTGTGTCTACTCCCAACTCCCCACGTGCCCTGGTGTTCTTTAAGCCCAGCTGCAAATGGAGCACCAGCAGACACTCCCTCAACTCTCTTCTGTTCCCTGCCACCCTGGTGGAATGGGAACAAGAATCCAAATTCCAACTTCAGAGAAGTTGACTAATAATAACTTTAAGACAACCTTCAAGAATGTGTTTAGAATTAAGTTTAATAGTAAGTTTAGTTGGTAAGTATAATAATACTAATAACTAGATTAATAATAGATCAATTTAATAATAATTTACTTTTATAAAACTCTAAACTAAAAGTTAGATAAAGTTAACTCCCAACTCCCTATGTCCCCTGTTGTGCTTTAATCCCAGCTGGAAATTAAGCCCCAGCAACCATTCCCTCAAGCCCCTTCTCTTCCTTCCAACCCGGTGGAATGGGGAAGAGAATCAAAAGTCAAACTTTGTACATTTAGTAATAATAAATTGAATAATAGCTGTAATAATAAGTTTAATTTATTAGTTTAATAATAGATAAGTTTCTACTAGTAATTTATTTTTGCAAAACTGAAACCTAAATATTTTATTAAGTATAATAGTTTAAAGCAAATTTTAATACAATAATAGTGGTAGTTAATAATAAAAATGATAAGCAAAATGGAAAGGAAAAAAAAATGCTGTTGCTCTGCACCTGCTGAGCAATTCCAACCCCCCTTCCCAAACCCAGTTCATCCTCCTTCCAGATAACTCCCCCAGTTGATTTACTGGACATGACGTTCTGTTTTGTGGAATATCCCTTTTGCTAATTGGGGTCACCTGTCCTGGTGATGCTCCTCACAGTTTCTTTTCTGCATTTTCTCAATGGCACACAAGGAGGCACAAAAAAAGTGCTATTAAGAATATTCTCATTCTGAATCCAAAACACAGTACTGTAGCAGCTACTGAGAGGAAATTAACCCTATCCCAGCCTAAACCAGGACATCCCCAAAGTCCCCTCCCCAGCGCAGCAGTACGAGAAGCAGAAAAGGGCTTGGAGCTGTGCAGATACTGCTGAGCAATAAGAAAAACATCCCTGGATTATGAAGTTTGTTTTCAGCACAAATCCAAACCCAGCCTCCATGCTGGTCACTAATTTACCAGATCTGTCTCATGCACCTGGCCAGAGTGTCAGCAAACCATGAAAAGAGCTCTCAGACATCCTTCAGTGTGGGAAAGTGGACAGAGAATGCCCTGAGCCTCAACTTAATGTAAACTGCCAATGGCCTCCTGGCTTGTGTCAGCAATGGTGTGGCCAGGAGGACCAGGGCAGGGACTGTCCCCCTGTGCTGGGCACTGGTGAGGCCACACCTCAAGTGCTGTGTCCAGTTCTGGGCCCCTCCCTTCAGAAAAGACACTGAACGGCTGGAGTGTGTCCAGAGGAGGGCAACAGAGCTGTGGGAGGGTGTGGAACATAACTCCTACAGGGAGCAGCTGAGGGTACCAGGGTCATCCCAGAGACTGGGCTTTCCTAAAAGAAAAGAAATTTAAATGAACAACATTTAAGAGTTTCTTTTCCTTTTGTCAAAGGAAAGAATTTTGGTATTTTTAGGAAACATTTTAAATGCAGGGACCTCTGCTGCACAAACCCAGTATTTAACTGTATAATTAAAGCACTAACTAATAAAGAGTCAAGTGTTTGTTGGGGTTTTTCTTCAGTTCGACATGAAAACTGAATTCTACTTCATTGCATAATAATATAGGAATTGCCAGTGGATGAGGGAATGGCTGCAGATCTGATCTGCCTAGACTTTAGGAAAGCCTTTGACACTGGTTCCCACAGCCTTCTCCTGGAGAAACTGGCTGCCCATGGCTTGGATGGGTGCACTGTTTGCTGGGTGACACACTGACTGTGTGTCTGGGCCCAGAGGGTGGTGGGCAGTGGAGCTACATCAGCTGGTCACCAGTGGTGTTCCTCAGAGCTCAGGGCTGGGACAACTTCAGTTTTGTATCTTGAGATTGGGGTCAGTCTCTTCTTCCAAGAAAAAAGGAGTAGGACAAAAAGAAAAGCCTCCAAGTTGCACCAGGGGATGTTTAGATTGGATATTAGGGAAAATTTCTTGACTGAAAGGGTTTTCCATCCCTGGCACAGGCTGCCCAGGGCAATGCTGGAGGGATTTAAAAGCCTGTAGATGTAACACTTAAGGACATGGTTTAGTGGTGGGCTTGGCAGTGCTGGGTTAAGGGTTGGATTTGATGACCTTAAAGGTCTTTTCCAACCTAAATTTTCTGTGATTCAATGCATGTAAATATTATTCTGTATATGCTCATGTTTATATCCCTTATAGTTTGAGGTCAGACAAAATTATTAGTTTAGGTGGCTTTAAGCTTATCTCCATTAGCTATCTGTGGAACTTGGGTCTTTTGAAAGACACTTATAATAACTTTCAAAAGTAGCCTAAACTAAAAAAAATAAACATGCTGGCTGTCAAACTTAAATATGAATATATAGTTTTCCAGTGTAATGGATTGTTTAGATCTGGTTCTGTAATCTGGAAGTTAAACTATCTACACAACCCCAAATTTCAGGAGAATGATTCACAGTTTTATGGTTTGAGTGAGCTTTTCCTATGCAGTTTGTGATTACAGGCATGACCATACAGATCTTCACTTAGAGTGTTTCAAGGTCAATAGATGAGATGTTCTATATGAAAGCTTCATACCTTAAGCTCTAACTTCTGCAAAAAGTGGAGTAAGCCTTTTATTTCCAATGGGACAGTCATTTGTTTTACTGGAAAAACATCTGACACTTTTTCAAACAATTTTTAACACTCAGCTAAAATGTCACCTCCCCATCTGACTCCAAAATAACTGACGTGGTTAATGCTTTATTTGGTCATTTTCAATGCAAAAGAAAATATAATTATTTACAATTTGTTTGAGTGTCCTCCAGGAGCAAGAGAATACAGTTTATTGCCAGACAAATGAGTAGGAATGGCTTCCTAAAACATAGTTAGCGTTTCATACATGCTTTATACTCAGTTATAGTCTTATTTTCAACTTTTATATTGGGAAAGCAAAGAGTTTTTATTTATTTTAAATGCACTGGTGATATAAAGTAATCAGTAGTCACCAAAGTTATATTTATGATATCCATATTTAATAATCACTGCTTCCCAGTGTATTTACTGTAAAGAAATATATTTAAGTTATAACGAGCAATTAGCTTGTTCAATCACTATATACAGTAAGACATTGATTCTGCTCAGCACTACATTGGTATTAGACTCTAACTGAGTGCAATAACTAACACGTGACTGACAAATAACAGAGGCAGAAAACGTGTTTACTTCAGAGGAATCTGAACAACTTTCAATTTCCAAATGATTAGAGAAAAGATGCTCACTGTAAGGAACTGACACCATTAATTATACATATTATTTGATTGCTTTTCTTAATAAGTGTCTTTGTAGTGTTTGGATTTCCCTTTTCTAGTGAAAGTAGAGATAATTTAGGCTCAGATATGACTCGATGTGGTTGCTGTTCACAAACATATCAATCCATATTTATTGTAGCTGACAAATCTGGCAGAAGAAATTGGTAATGAAAAACAGCATTAAATTTTATGACTATGAAATCCTGTTATAAGAATTTAAAGGCCAAAAAATAGAAGGGTCAATGGGTGTCATTAATTTTATCTTCATCTGCTGCATTGTATTGGTTAATGCTAGTAGGCAGGTCTGTCAGCTACTGACCAGAAGTGACCAGGAGTGGGAAATATAAATCTTATACATATTTTATATATATAAAAAGCTCTCCCTCCCTTTTATATAGACATGGACATTTAAATGCACATAGGCATATAGAAGTGCCACAGTATTCTCACTTGCAAATTTCCAAATCTGTCCCTTCAATGCCAAAAATCATATTCACTATTACTTAGAAACTACTTCACCCAAAACCTGGCACAGGAGTGTCACAAAAACTCTTGTAGAGCTTTCACTCACAACTCAGTGATCAGACCTTCTGTAGGTTCTAGCGGTGAGAGAACAAGGACTGTTTCCAAACAGTGAAACCATTTCAAATAATTTAAAACATTCTAAGAATTGAAATGTTTCTTAATTGCTGGGAAAGGTTCAGGCACAACTTTTGAAAAGAAGTAGGAGGGAAAGGAAGAGAGGACAGGAGAAAACTCACCAGGTTTTTGGGGTATTATGCTATAACAGACTGTGTAGGTTTCTCAATTCTACACATTTCGAAGGGCAATAAAATACAATAGAGAGTTTTGCTGAAATCTGAAGCTACAAAAGAGTCACATTATGACTTCAAGCTACAGCCAGTTAAACAAACAATCTCATCATTTCTTTTTGGTCTAGCAGAGAAAGACCAGTGCATGATGCCACTTCTACCTTCCTGGTTGCCAGGTTACCACATCCCACTCACAGGTTACAGCTTGCACTCCTTATGATTAAATTGCCTGACATGTACGAGGTTTTGAGTCTTTAAAAGTCATTAGTTTCTAAGCATAAAGGTTTTGTTAGTTCCTCCTCATTTGCTGCCCATCATTATGCAATTGATTATATAAAAGCCTAATCAGTTGGTTTTCAAAAACTTGCAAGGGCCAATCAATCATGTCTGTGAAAAGTTAACAATTCTGTTTGAATCTTAGTTGGGTTTGGATTTTAATGGCTTTTCCATAGCAAAAGAGATTCCACCGCGGGCTGAAAAAAAATATAGCAGAGCCAGTGCTTCTCACTTCTGATAGTCTTTAATTATGATACATACTCATATTAAACAATGAAAAGTGTGGGTCACCTTCCTGCTACTGTACGAGATGTCACAATTTTGACTCACAGTAACATATATGCACATATCTATTAAAATATGTTATATATAAATGTATTAATGGAGGACTGCAGTTCGTTCCTGACACATCGACCTGCCCCAGAATCATGTATTTTATGGGCTCCTGTGTGGATATCTGCACCAGTGTGGTCTGTCCATGGGGTGCAGGGAATCAGCTGCTCCGCTTCAGTGTTCTCTGGCCTTTCTTAAATACATTTTCACAGCAGTGCCACCAGCTTGACTTATGATAGTCTTGGGTGTGTCCTGTGGTGGAGCCACTATGTAACCTACAGGAATGGACTGGAACTCTCTGCCCAGCATGAGGCAGCTGCAGACTTCTTCTCACAGAGCCTTTCCTGCAGACCCTGCTGCCAACACCTTGCCACGAACACCAACAGAAAAATAACTAATATCTCCTAATTATTGCTAACTGCCAGTGGGTGAGAGGTTCATGGGAATTGCCAATTCCTTACATAAAGATTTCACCCTTAGCCACATCTACAAAGTTACTCAACCTGATCCAAATACTATTTGCAGTGACAAGAAAGAAATCCTACTCCTCTAGTACAGAAATCAGAAATAAGAAGTCATGGTTCTAGATCAAAAATATATTTACATTGCTCCTAAGTTGAGCTAGTGATGAAACACAGACTTTTCTTCTGAGCCCTGAGGGATAAGGGCTGTTGTTTCTAATGTCATCAGTTCATACCTTCTTGTTAACACAGCCATGGCTGCAAATATTTTTCTCTGTTTCTTGGGGAGAAGAGGAGGGAAGATACTGCTTTCTTTTTTAAAAGATAAATCCATAGCTTGTCAGCTCTGGAAGGAAAATACTCCACTTGATCTGCTTGTTCATTAATCTACCAGGAGTCATTACAACTGCACAGAGTCCCAACTAGAGTTTATGGTCTCTGCTTGTTTGTCAATGTGGGGAGAGTTGTACATGAAAATTTCTAACTGCTGTATTCAGGAAGAACAGCTCCTCCAAAGAACTGTTTGTCTGCACACTGAACAGAACCTAAATCATATTCTTCCTTAAAAACCACGACTTGACTCATTGCAACCTTCAAACAGGATTCTTTTAGGCTGCTTTCATGCTTGCGTGGAAGATAAATAGGTTCTTTGATGTGCAGGAGATGACTGGTTTCTTAAATGACAGGACATAAAAAGCTGACTGAGAACAATAACTTAAGTTTCTAGGGTAGAACAAAACCGGTGTCATTTGGTCTGCCTTAAAACTCTGAAGAGATGCACAGGTACTGAAGCACTTGAATGGTTTATCAACAAGGAAACAAACAGGAACCAGTTCTGCTGAGATTGCTTGAACTTGTTGAACATAGCATAGCGCTTGTAATATATTGTCTGCATTCCTCAGGGGTGGATATTGAAAGAGGAAAAAAAAAAACCCACACAGTTGATTGTTATGGGTTTCCTTGATGAGAACAACTAAATAATGAAGTTTAATAATTTGACTTGTAGGATTTTAAAGCAGGCTTATAATTATAAAGCTTAAACTGTTCAGGATGGAGTATCCTCTTTCAGACATCTGCTTCACAATGCATGTGATTTTGAAAGTTTCAATAAATACAGTTGAACCTTCTCCAGTAACAGGATTGAGAGGAGTGGAAATTTTTTTTTTTTAAAAAGGTCTTTACAGTCCAATCACATAGAAATACCAGTGATTCAAGTCTTTGAAATAGGACCAGGAGTTTGAAAGGTGTCCGGCTCTTAACGATAGGGGTAAAGATCTTTACAATTTTGTAAATACATACGTATATATATACACACACACACACACATATATGCATATATTTGAAAATTAAATTTAAATTTTACGTGTTCAGAGGAAGCTTTGGGGAATTTGTTAATGAGTACAAACCATACAAACCATTCTTTCTCCTCTGGATAACATTTTATGTCATGTAGGTACTGACGATCCACCATTCATTGTGTCTACCACCTTATTACAAACATGAGAGGTTCTGTCAGCCAGGGATGACTTTTGTTGCAACTAATTATCACAGGAATCACTGAAATTCGTAATTAGTGTTTGCAATGTAAATTCTCAAGAAGCAAAACCAAAGAGCATTAATTGGCTGACTAAGAAGCCAAGAACAGAGAGGTGAACAGAGGTAGGTAAGAAAATAAAAGTGAAGCTAAGATAGGAAACAGGGAGAAAGATAACCAAGTGTTACAATGATATGCAGAACTATTAAGAAAAAATAAATTTAGATTTAGAGTAAGAATAGATGTACTCTGAAAAAGATATTGAAAAGGGAGGGAATGGAAATAGAGAAATATATTGTCGTGACCAGGGAAAAATATTGGCACACAGTGTTAGGAATTGATGCTTTGGAAGAAACTCCAGAATTCTTTTCCTTGGCCATCATTTCTCTGCCAGTCAATGTCAGTAAATCCCACACCAAGTTATATTATTCTTCTTTTTCTAATCATTGACCATATGATGGAAAGCAACCTACTACAGCTGTCTGTCACAGAGGCAGTTGAAGTGACAAATGTTTGTTTCTATGGATCTGAGGTCTCCAGTCTGTCCGGTGACGCAAACTGGAACCATTCTGATGCCATGTGATGTAATAACACACCCAAAAAATCCCCTTCATAATGTTTAGTTATAAAAACCTCTTCCACAAGATACTCTCTAAGGCTTTAAATCCAGGCATTTGAAGCTCACTGAATGCCAAAACTGACAGCTGCCCTTGCCTCTAACCCTCTGGAATGCTCACATTATGGTGATCTCCCAACAAAATTCCATGATTTTTTCTCACAAGACACTTTCTTCTGTTAACTCAAAAGCTGTAAGGCAGTCAGTGCATAGATTTTTAAGAGACATTGAGGTTAAATGTTAAAAATATTGAGGTGCTGGAGCTTGTCCAGAGAAGGCAACGGAGCTGGGGAAGGGTCTGGAGCACAAATCTGATGAGGAGCAGCTGAGGGAGCTAGAGGGGCTCAGCCTGGAGAAAAGAAGGCTCAGAAGGAAACTTATCATTCTCTACAACTACTTGAAAAGAGTCGTAGCCACATGGAGGTCAGTCTCTTCTCCCAACTAATAAGTGGAAGCAGCCTCAGGCTGTACCAGGGAGGTTTGGTTTGGATATTAGAAAAAATTTCTTCCTTAAAAGGGTTGTCAAGCACTGGAAGGGCAGTGGTGGAGTCACCATTCCTGGAGGTCCTTAGAAGTCATGTAGATGTGACAGCTGGGGACATGGTGGTCTAGTTTTAGTGCTGGGTCAGTGGTTGGATTCAATGATCTTCAAGGTCTGTTCCAACTTAATGATTCTGTGATTCTAATACTTTTTTTTTAACTCATTATTCACTGTGTGGACTTACTGCCAGAACAGAAATAAAAACACTATATTTCCCAACAATCATCTTGAAAACCTTTTTTCTCATTAAGATTGTTTCCTTTTATTTGAACCCTTTCTCTGCCACCTCTTCTTAAGTCTCTCACAGGTCATTCAGTGTGCATAAGGAGAAATAATTGCAAGTGATTGACTTACTGTGGACTAATGAGTTACTCTAAGACACCTCAGTGAAGGCTTTTCTAGTTTACTGCATAAATTAAAAGAAAAACACCCCCTAAAAAAGTATTATTTTGGTGGCTTATGAAGAGAGTATAAGCTAATATATGGCTTGTGGTTGAGATGGACTTGGTTTATGTGGTTAAGCTACTCAGTCGTGGTGAATCCTAACTCATTTTAAAAGGAGAATTCTGTTGCTGTAGAGTGTCAATCCCTCATTCCTCACATTTCAATCCACGATGACATACAGGCTCAGGGACACAAGTTGCCATCCTCTTCCCTAAAGTTTGCAAACTTTCATAGCCGTTCTTAAGAGAAAAGATCTACCAAATTGTATATTCTGAGGTGTATTCTTTCAATCAGTGAATCACAATGACAATATCATATTTGCAAAACATTAAAATAGCACCAACTTTCTGCAAAAGAATTTTTTTAACATTTCCTCTCTCACTTAGACTTTCAATGTCTCTCGTTGCCACATGTGATCTCTCCATCTCCCCTGCTGCTGCTGTTGCTGCTCCAACCACCCTGGCCCTCTGTGCTGCTGAGAAGTGAACCCAAAGCAAATGCAGAGCCCAGGTCCCTATTCAGGGAGATCAAACAGGCAGCCCTGAGCAGTCAGACCCTCTCTGACTTCATGTGACCTTTCTTTCCTTCAGAGAGTGAAACTCAGTTTGACTTCCACATCTGGCCTCTCTCTGGGTGACAAACTGATATTTTTTACCTTGTTAAAGGATAGACACAATGGAAACAAGAGAGAGTTACACTCTGTGCAGAAAAATACATTTTTTTATCCTATCAAGTGACAGTGTTTAATGTGTTCAAGAGGGCAGATGTGATAACATGCACCTTGCAGTAAAAGAGGGAAATGAAACTGCAAGTCTGATGGCAGGAGTTGCTCTGATTAACAGGAGCTCATTCCATATAAATAAAGACTGGCAAATATAGTGTCTGTAAAAACACAAGGAAAAAAATTACCAAGGTCTTCATTACCCTGTTAATGTGATCTCAATAGCATGGGTTTTGTTTGGAAATAACCTGGAAATCTAGACATTTGACCAAAATCTGCTTGATTAAGCAATAGTGTCCTATCACTCTTGGCAGCATATCTGCCCTGTCAAAACTGTTAAGCACAAAGTTGAAATTAGTACCAAAAACTTAATTAATTGATCTAAGCAACAGAAAAATGGCAACCTCATGGACTGACAGTAAACCATACTATATGAAGTATCTGATCCTTTATTAAAAAAAAAAAAAAGTATATTTAACTTTCAGCAAAAACTAACTAACTTTACCAAAATATGCTATTTCTCTTTCTGACTTCATCAGATCAGGAACTAGAGATTTGCTCTGAAGAAAGGCAGAGACCCAATTCAGAGCCCACATCACTGAGCAGGAGCCCCATGAGCAATCAGGTGGCATTGACAGAACATAAACTTACTGTAGATAATTTGAACTATAAACAAGAATAGTTCTAACTACCAACAGAACAAGTCTCTAGCTTTTACTGGGATATATAAGAGTCAAACACCATAACTCATTTTAGCATAAAAGTTTGCTAAGAAATTGCATAGTAGAGGTGTCTCTAATATAAACAAAAAGTGCTGGAATTGGTGGAGCCAGGGACCTCTTTTGGTCCTGAATACCTTTTTCTTGATAGCAGGTGAACTGCTACAGATCTGAATTTTAATTTCTATAAGGTAAGGCTAAAACTCCTAGTGTTTTTCCAGTGGTTAACCAAGGTGTCCCAGAATATAATTCCACATGTTTTCCATCTCATTTTATTGCTTGGTCTTCAAAATTATTAAGAATTAACTGAAAAAGCAGATGTTCCATGTGAGCAATATCCTGTATTTTTATGCTATTCCAGCACCTTAATCACATTTTCTTTCTGACATATAGTGGTTTTACTCTTAAAAGCAGTCTAATTCTTGCAGGTAAGAATTATTTCTGTTTTTCTTTGTGAAGCCATTGACTTTAGAGCAGCTCAAGACTCTTATATCTTGAGATATAAAATATCTTGAGATATTTCTTTCTTGAAAATAAGAATAGGAAAAGACCTACCTGACTAAATTAAAGTAGATTCTAAAGTTTATCTAGCTAAAGTCAGAGGAATTCAAGAGGTCATCCATAGGTTATTTCAATTCATGTATTTTTTAAAGCAACTCAGTCATTTTTATTTTTTCACCCATGAAACACTGAAGCTTTTTCAAGGTCTGTGACAGGTTAAGAAGAAAATCAAACCTCATGTCTGTAAAGTCATACAAGGCACAACAACTTCCTTGGGAAATGTTGGAGAGATCAACATCTGAAAAACTGTAATACCGTTTATATTACCAAGACACCAGGTCTTAGTGTTGTTTAACAAATGAGTCAGCATTTTACTATTTGCTTTCCAATTTCTGTGTTTATAAAACATCACAGAAAGACTTGATAGGAATTCAAAATATTTGACAGAAGGAAGCATAAAGACACATTCTCATTGGTTTTCTTTCCCTAGTATTATTCCCATCTAAAACAGTTCATGGTCTTTCATAGTTCTTTGGTCTTAATTAATTTTCTGAAAGGTGAGTTGGTTGATTTACTCTTTGTGACACAGGTATAAAAACTTTTGGACCAGTGGCTGAAAAGAGAACATGGAGGTATTTCCCAAAGCTTTTCTACCTGGTTCAGAAAATACTGTTTATAGCTCTTACCTTGAAACAACAAAATACTTAAAATTCAAAACTCATATGCTTCCAAATGGGTTTGGGAATTCATTTTGTTATTGTCTTCCATTCTTGTTGTTAAAGCAATCTAGGAATTGGGAAACACATTAGCTTAGCCCTGGGGAAATGCATGTATATGCTAAAGTCTGAAAGGGAGCTGAAGGCTGGAGAGATAATGAATTCACTAAAGAGTTTATTTTTTTTTCCAACTAAATCTCAAAAGTTATTTGGTACTGTGAGAAAGTAACCCTTGCCACTGGTCCAGTTCACAGATTAAACTGGCCAACAGACCAGTTTATTTTATGTGCAGACCTGTCTGTCGTCCACTCTCTGGTACATGCTCTGAAACAGAGCAAAAGGGCACTTAAAGCAATGGTTTAATACCATTTTGTCTGTGCTTGTTGTCCCAGTCACACGGCTGGGAACACGGGGAAAGCAAGGGACTGATAGTCTACGTGATTTTTTAAAGACTGCTGTGTTTGCAACACCAAGGACTTGTTCATTCATTTTTAACGCAGCAAAGGAGTGGGAATTTTAGTAGTCATTCAAAGGGCCTAATAATACACGTTAGATTCAGTGCTGAAAATTGGTCATGGCCCTGCTTTTTGTCTGTTGGATATCACTGAAGACAGAATTAAATGAGGAAAAATAAACAACCAAAAAAAACTAACCAAAAAAATCCAACAAGACACTTAAAAACCCACCTTCCATTTGATTAGGTGAGGTACCACTTTGGCATTTAATGTAGTTTCAAATTTGCAGTATGTATATGAGTTGATTATTTGTCTCTAATGGCACCCCCCAGTCATATTTTTCTCTGTAATCATCAATTTTTACTATATAAGGTGAACCAGAAGTTTAGACTGTACTGGTATGAATCTTTCAGATTTTTTGATCTGGCAACACAGTAAACAATTAAAACCCTGCCATTGGCCTGTTATGAAATGGCCCATATGTAGGGATCATTTATTCTGAACCAGAAAATAAATCCTCTGATTTCAGGTCATCTTGAGGCTTCCCAAAATTGTAGTGAAACAGCACCCACAGTGAAGTGTTGGAACATTCTTTCTAAGTTTCTACTTGCATGTTTATTCTAAGTATCTACAGACACTGTTAAAAAAAAAAAAAAGAGTATTATGTGTTAAAAAGGTGTTTCCTCAATATGATTAAAAAGCATTGGGATCTGACATTAGGCTTACATAACATTTGATGGAGTCATATTTGAGGCAAAGTAACTGACTAAATTTTATAATATGTGTTTTATACAATGTCAGTTTAGACATTTGGGTTTTTTTTTAAATGTCTCTAATAAACCATCACCTCAAATCAATAATTATTTAAAAAGGTTAGGTGAATTTTCAGGAAACCTGAAATAGTGTTGGCTTGACAAGTATTAAAATAGCATTTTTTTCTTTTAATAAAACCGCAGGATTTTATTTCATACCTATGTAAAATCTGTTAATGGAACAAATACCTTTCTGCTTTGTGGTTCATTAAGATTTACGTGGCTCTTTTCTGCCTTGTTTTACAAAATAATCTTTCTTACTTTGTGACTTTCCTTCCAATCTCTGCATTACTAAGCACTATTTATTTCATAGCTTTAAGCATTCAACAGCAAAGTAATTTGATTTGGTGAGGATATGTTTTCCTTTAATTTCATCATCAGTTTCTGCTTGTAATAAAAAATCAGCCCAGAATTTTCAGCAATAAGGTTTTACAGTTATCTGGTAAAATCCTGACTTAGAGAAACCAAGAAAAAAATCATGTTAATTTAAACCAGAAGAGAATTTAATCTATTGAGTTTCAGGCTGAGAATATCCATTGCCCAGCCATCCTATTCATACCTCAAACAGACCACATAATTTTAGAAATTCCACAGCAACTGTGTGTGGAATTAAAGCATATAGTTTAAAAATATGTCCAGTCATGATGTAAAGACTTCAAATGACAGAATCACATCCCTTGGTAAACCGTTCCAGTGGTCAGTTATTGTCACTGTTGAAATATGTGCTTTTGCTTGAATTTGTCAAGCTTCAGGTTTAGATTAGATATTAGGAAGAAATTCTTTATTCCAAGGGTGGTGAGGCCCTGGCACAGGTTGCCCAGAGAAGCTGTGGCTGCCCCATCCCTAGAAGTGTCCAAGGCCAGGTTGGATGGGGCTTGGAGCAACCTGGGCTAGTGGAAGGTGTCCCTGTCCATGGCAGGGGGTGTAAAAGGATGATCTTTAAGGTTCTTCCAACCCAAACCATTCCATGATTCTATGATTCAGTTTTCATGCACCAAATCCTGATTTCCCTTTACCCAGTGGGTTAAAGAGCAGTGTAGGAACAGACACAAGGTCCAGTGCATTAGTTTCCCTTCCTTCCCCCCACTCCACAGGCACTGCCCATTAGTGGTGGCACTTCAGTGGTGGTGTAACGGATCTAGTTATGTTTCCTCTGCCAGATACTTCCTATAAGGCTGTGTGAGGTCCTAATCTAATGGAGCCTTGTGCCATAGACTTCTTCTGGCCTGTGTGTCATAGTTAAAGGCAAAAATGCTTCAAGGTTGCAGTTTCTTTTTTCCCAAAAGAATTTTTCTACTGTATTTTCATTAACCTCAGATGGTCCTGCCACCACAACAGTCATTCTCAGTGCAAAGGGCTCTGTGTCTTTTTACCTCCTGTCTGGAGACCCCTCTAGTGCCTTTCATTTTTTTTTCCTTTATAAAATCATGCTTTGTACCCTTAAACTCCTCACATATCACCTCAATCCCTCTGTCCTACTTGAAGTATTTCTGGATCTCCAGACCCTTCTTTTCAGGCAGGCAGGAAACATTCAGTATTCCTGGCTTGTTTCAGCTGCAGTTAAATGATCAGTTAAGATTTAGTGACCAGCTATTGCCACTAGTTTGACAATAACATAGCACAGCCATTATCAGCAGTATTTGGCACATTCTTGCATAGATATATCCAAGACTGTAATAGGCCCATATTAACAGCCTCAGGAGACTGACCAGAATTCATTAATGTGCATTCAGAGCACTCAATTCATCATGGTGGGGCAGAAATGAGAATTTTCTCCCCTGTTCTATGACACGTGGTTGGGTGAATATATCTGAGATCCTTCCAGAACAACAGCTATTCTAATTCTTTTGCAAAACTTGTCCCAGCTTTGCAGCTGCAGTGACTTGGGGATTTAAGTCCTATAGCCTTGTAAAAAAAAAATATGCTCTGCACTTTGCTTTGGGGGACAGAGTGCAAGAGGTTGAGAGAATTGGATTTGGTTTGACTTAGGAATGTAAGATCAACAAGAGATCAAGTTGCCTTCTTCAACTGCCCAATGAGAGAATATGGAGGTGACAGAGTCAGACTCTTCTTGGGTGAGCACAGGGAAAAAATAAGGGACAACAGATATCAACAGAAATCCAGGAAGTTTCAATTGACTACGAGGAAAAGCTTTTTTCTCCATGACATGTTGTCAAATATTTATCTTTTGGGATATTCAAAGCTTGACTGGACAAGGGCATGGGCAGCATTTGGACTTGTTTTCAAGGGAGTTGGAGCAGATATATTCATCAGTTCCTTACAAATTAATTTATTCCGTTGATTACATGATAATCTCTTTCTGAATTCATTTTCCGATGTCCTGACTTTCTGTGCATGGCCCTTCTGTACTCAAAGGTAACTACAGCATTATGAAAAAGGAAACTCCTCTGTGGCTGCTGGTGTTGTGGAAAGTGCTGAGTGGGCAGCACAAGGCACTGATCTTCTCTCCACCTTCAGATGGTCTAGTCCCAGATCCCAGTTCCCATGCCTGCCTCACCTTTAGTAGCCCACTGTATATTTACTTCAGGCTGAATATTACTTAGAAATCTAAATGTAAAAGATAATCTATTTGTACTGCCCATTAATACATGATTTAATGAATATGTATTAATCTATTAGTGGCAAAGCAGCTTTATGGAATTTTGATTTCCCTCCAACTCTATTGAAAGACTCCTAATTTTAAGTTATTGAACCAGCCTTCTAATGAACCAACCAGTAAAATAGTTTTTTGACCTTTTAATTCTCTTGTTTAGTGCTGTGCCAAAACGCTTTGGAGAATATTTTAATCAAATACAGAAGCTTGTATTATATATAAGATTAATAGTTTATAGTTTCCAATAGTCGAAGTGCCATTATGTTAACAAACATTGAAATGTTAATTACAAAAATACATTACGTGACACAGACCTTAAATACATATTTCACTGAATAAAAATGTGGGGTTTTTTCAGAATTATGAAGCCAGGGACAAAAAGAGTGAACAGTAAGTAACCACATACAAAAATAATTAGCAACATTTTAAAAACATTCATATATTTTAGGCACAAAAGTGATGAATATCACCACTTAAAGGACTTCAAATTTCATCTACAGACTCTTGCATGGAAGCAACAGCTACTTGTTCAAATAAGATATAAATATGTTCAAATAAGACAATATTCTCTCTTCCATGTAAATCAAAGCAATATTTCAAAACTTTCCATGATAGAAGATCAGCCATCTCCCTAGGTAAATTCTTCCAGTGGTTAATTATTTCCACAATAAGAATGTAGAGGGTTGTTTTATGTTCAGATCTTTGTAGCTCTCTAGCAAAACAATGAAGGGCTTGTCATAGGCAGTTGTCCCAAAATGGAAAATGAAATAATATTGTCTCAGTACCTTTTACTGCACAGCCCCATCATTCAGGCTCTCACCTGGGAATGGGGGATGAAGGTTTAGTATTCTCATCTTGCTGAGACTGCTTTGTTCATACAAAGGAGCACATTTTACTACAGGGCACTTGCAGCCTTTTCAGACAATGCCATTTATTAAGCCAATGCGAGAGAACAAGGGAAAATAACTCCATAAATTAGGAATTAGGAACTATCCTCGAATGCCAGGATTTGAGATTTAATTTCATTGAATATGTAAGCAACATGCAAGCAAGTGGAACAATGTCAGTGGGATAACTCCGGAGAAAGGCATAATCACATATTGCAAGTTAGCTGGGATACACTTGTGAGTAATGAGAGGATTGAATCTCCACAGGTAGAGATGAAAATTCAATTCCCTGCCCTACCTTTTGTTCAAGTGCCTGAAACAGTGGATTATTGACTAAAAAACAGGTGATATTCCTTCCTTACCTGTGTGCAAATGACGTTCCCAAAATTTAAACCAAGTCTAGACTGCAAATTTCACTCAAAACATTTGTTTCTTTTGGCAGGTGGTCAAAGCAAGGATGTTTTCCATTTTTCTCTACTGAAATGCAGAAACTCTCAACATGAAGCTGAAATTTAGACCTGGTTTGATAAAGAGTATTAAAAAGTCATGTGAAGTAGATAAAACTTTGATGATAACATGGCCTGGGAATGATCCTTTGCTCCGTTATTAGTCAAGTGTGACATAGTGGATTTCAGTGTGACTCCGTGGGGCTTTTTTGTCTCCCTGATTTAATTTTAGCACAGTCCATTCAATTTAAATTGCATGCAAGTGTGAGGCAAAAAGCTTTCTTTGCCCAGTCTTGATAGTGCAGATGTATTAACAGCTGCTGAATCGATACAGATCTCAAAGCTCACACATAAATCATGTTAATAATTTAAGAGAAGCCCTGTATAAATTGAATATATAGTTCTTATTTATATATATGACAGAAGGAGTGTAACAACATCTGTTTTTCATATATTTGTCTATTTTCAATATGTATTATATCTGTAAAAGAGAGGGCTGAGCGGCACCATTTCTATTTACCAATCTCTGTTTTCTCATTAGCATGAATATGCATTAGAAGTTCAATATATATTCTTGCATTTGAAAATAAAGTATGTTTCCAAGAGGATTCATATGTCCTATGGGACTAGAGGAATATTTCTTTAATGGGCTGAAACAACAATAAGTAGTAAGAATAAATAACAGAATCTGCTTTGCCTTATTGTTGTATAAACTATTCCAAACTTAACAGAAGTATTCAGGAATGAATAAGCTTCCAGCAGTGCAGTGTGCATGGAATTCATAAACAACAAGGATTTCAAAGCTGTGGAGAAACAAAGTAAAATATCTGTGATCAGTGAATATATGTCAGATACTGAAGTAACCCAAATTTTTACTTAACATATATCAATGCACACACCCCCCCATCCTTTCTCTATGTATAGATGCATATGTGTATATGACACATATATTGTGAAGTCCAACTGAATATAAAAAGACTGATTATCTCTCTCACCCTAACCACTATATAGAATATACTAATGGAAATTGCAGCTGTGCTTTAGAATTCTGCAAGGGTTTGTTGATTATTTTTTTTATAAAAAGAGATTACTCTGGAGTTTTAGAGTATATTTTCAAGAGCCTTACTGCACTTTGAAAGAAGCCAATTATTTTTACCGCAATAAGATCCTGCTGTCATCAGTAAAAGAAAAAGACAGACAACAGGCTGCATATCACTGTACAATAAAAAAACTAAAATGTAGACTTCTCTTCAAAAAAAAGAAAAAAAAAAAGAAAATGTATACCTTGGTTTTCATCTGGCTTCAAACACTTACAGTGTTCTCCCAGTACCAGATTTAATACCAGCCCTAATTATTTTTTTCTTCTGACCTTTTCACTAATGTATAGTGACATTATCATTTTGACACATCGGGATAGGATAATTAGAATACTAAGTGGTTTTTTACAAACAGAAACAATCTTAAATTAATTTAGCCAAAGCAAGAGAGCTGTTTTTAGAACTGCAGTGACAGAGACTGACAAGGAAATATCTTGCCTTGAATGAGGACCCAAACATAATGTTTTCACATGAGAGATAGGCAATTAGTTTCAATGATTCTAATTCTAAATTATTATACGCCCACGAGGGAAGTGGGAAAAGTGCAGGGATTTGTTCTGTTGAATTGTAAGGATGTTGGGTATAACATATCTTTCTATCTGTTTGCAAACCAGTGACTATATCCCTCTACACAATGGAAATGTATATGTGATGCATTGACAAAAACCACAGAACAATCAGGACTTCCCAAAAAAAACTTTGCACAAAAGCTTCAGTGAACTTTCAGTGTATCCATTTTGGTTAAACTTCCAGTGTGAAGGATTTCACATTATGGAGGACTGAGCAGTTCTATCACCTTCAAGAAGAAGATGTTTTCTGCTGAAAAATCATAGAGAGCTTGAGTGAAATAGACCCTCTACCTCATATTGTGTCCTTGGCTTTGCTTGGGCTCAGTGCAAAGTACAGGGAGAGGTAAGAACTTTACAGTGGTTAAACTTATCTAAAGCAAGCTGATATTGAAGCAGTGTTGGCTTTCACTCCTGTGTAATTGGGACATCAGAGGATCATAGAATGGTTTGGGTTGTAAGGAACCTTAAAGCCTATCTTGTTCCACCCCCTGCCATGGGCAGGGACACCTCCCACTAGACCACGTTGTTCCAAGCCCCGTCCAACCTGTCCTTGGACACTTCCAGGGATGGGGCAGCCACAGCTTCTCTGGGCAACCCCAGGGTGTCACCACCCTCACAGGGAAGAATTTCTTCCTAATATCCCATCTAACCCTGCCTTCTGTCAATTTGAGGCCATTTTCCCTTGTCTTATCACTACAGTGAACAGGTATTTGCAGACACACAGGTGGAAAACACAAGTGGATAAATTTCCTACCCTTTCACTTCATAATTCTTTGTTCTTGACATAGTATGCAGTGATCCAGATTACTTAGTCCAGTCAACTGACATCTGATTTTCATTTAGTAAAGTTTATTGTAAGTAATTATTTCTGTGTAGATTCAATCAAGCATATTTTATTTCAATATACTCTCACATTTTTCCACAACATACTCAATTTATAAAATTTATAGAGAAAGCTGAAATTATATAATTAAAAAAAACTTTATCTGATCAGTAAATTAAACCTAACTGCAACTCAAAAGATTCCTATCTGTTTAGTTGATAATATTAATATTGCACCAATGCCCCAATTGATTTTTCTACAGATTCTTTCATTGTAGATTATTGTGTAGATAAATAATTTCTTTGAAAAGTTAAACAGCCCACAGCAACACTAGACTGTCATAAGGGAAAAAGCTGTGATGGTCATTAGATGTTACAACATTTAATATTTTAAAAAATAACACTAAAGTTAAAAGAATTAGTGTTTCTTTCTTTTTATGCTTAGTTCAAAACTTGGTTGTTTCATTTTTACTCTTTTTTTACATCCTGGAATATGTGTTTAAATATTACTGAAACTGAGTTTCTCACAACATTAAATATCTTAACAACTGTTTTCTAATTTAAAACCTGTAATGATTTTAGTGAAAAAAATCGTGTCCAAATAAGAGTTATTTTTCATTCTCAGATTTTCAGTTGGTATTTTTGACTGTCCCTTACTTGTGTGTCAAACACACCTAAGCAATGCAAACCCTCAAATCTTTACATGTGTTTCCCAGTGCATTTTGACTTTTATATATGGACTCTTTATGAGAAGATGGGTTGATTTACTCAGAAAATTATCTTCAGCTGCGCTTAGTTTTCGGCAAATCCTACTCTTTTTCAATTCTCTGTTGAATTTCTCCTTCAAATGCTTTTGCATGGTATGTAAAATATAAAAGAAACATTATAATGTCTCTCATTATAATGTCTCTATAACAGTGGCTTAGCACATAGCTGAATGCCATCACACACCTCCAAATACCTCCATCCTACAAAGTACTTCATGATTCCCAGGTTGAGTGAGTTGAGACAGAAATTACCATTTTTTGGGCTGTGTCTAGTGATATTGAGGCCATATGACTATGAAAATAAGTATCACCCTAGTGATAGATACACAATTTATATTTAATTCAGACACCTAAGGAGAGAAAAATAAAGCTTTTAAAACTCCTGGAAATTTTTTTTTCCTGCTGGATCCATCATCCTGAAACGCTGAAGAAGCTGAATTATTTGATCTGGTGTCACTTACATCAATGCTGAATGGAAACCTTTTCTCTTCATCTTCTCCTGGGCTTTAGAGTGGGCACATGTTTTTCAACACAAGCTGCCTCATAAATAAGGGACCTCAGTTAGCAAAGTGTCTCAGGCATGTTCCACCATCTGCCTTATCTCGTTGAAACATCACATACCATGGTATGTTCAAAGATCAGCACCCATTCAGAACTTCAGATGTTGCCCAGCTTTTGGGTATGTCATTCATAAAGTTAGCTGGGATTTATTGTCCTAGTGCTGCTTCGTTCTTCCAGAGGACAGTTTTATCGTTCTCATGATTTGGCACAACCATTGAAGAACCTCCAAAGAGGATCATAACACTCTTGTTTTTGGTTTTTGTTTTGTTTTGTTTTCCTTCATTCCAGGACAATTTAGGGAGTGCTTCCCCCTTTTCATGAAGTGGGGGGTGCTGTAGCCTGTGATCATGGCTCAAACACAACAACCTGGGCATCTCTGATCCCCTTCTTGGAGCACAGAAAAAGCACCTCTAGTACACAGAACAATTACATTTTCTGGGTTTGTTCAGCACCGTGTTACATCATTGATCATACCACAGACTCCTCCACTTGCCTTTCTGACCTGACTGAAATGCTTGGCAATTTTAAGGAATTTTGATTAATGCCTTAGTAATTAGTCATTTGATTCCTTTATTTCATAGACTTTTGTATTCTCAGGCTATTAAAAAATCTCACCAAACCTGTTTCCCTTTCTGGTCCAGAGCACAAGTCTGATGAGGTGCAGCTGAGGGAGCCTGTGGAGATGTTTAGCCTGGAGAAAAAGGAGGCTCAGGGGAGACCTTATCTCTCCTTACAATTACCTGAAAGGAGGTTGTAGCCAGGTCAGGATTGTTCTCTTCTCCCAGGTAACAAGTGATAGGACAAGAGGAAATGGCTTCGAATTGCTCCAGGAGAGGTTTAGATTGGATGTTGGGGAGAAATTCTTCACAGAAAGGGTTGTCAAGCACTGTCACAGGCTGCCCAGGGAAGTGGTGGAGTCCCCACCTGCCTGTGTGAGCAGCTGTTGAACAAGGCTGTTTTCTTCACCAACAGTGCCCAGCAAAAAAAGTGCAAACTGGACATCACAGAGTTAAGGTGGGAAAGTTGCACAGAACCCAAAGGCTCCGTAAAGCTGCAGGAAATGGCTTGACCGAAATACCTGAGAGATGAGGCAGAAACCATTCAGCAAATTGGAAACTGTGAGTCATTAATGATGCATATTGTTCAATTTACAAATTAAATTAATTGTGTTAAAAGTTCACGCTTGAGAGTCAAGTAATTTTTCAGAAGTACGCGCGGATTTTCGAACCATTAAGGAATTTCTGTGGATGGAAAGTGAGCCGCTTTTGATGATTATGTCTCTTTCCTGAGAACCCTAAATTAAATTCTTTAAATGTCAGGCAAATTACCCGTGTGTGCATTTCTAAGGCACAAAACCCTTTTAAGGATGTTATTTCTTCATCTGGTGAGACGGTCTGTACACCACACGGTACAGCTGCTGGCCTTTTAAGCATTAAAAGCTTCTGAAACTTCTCAGAGGATAAAGTCATTATGAGGTGTATTTTAAAATTAATCCAATAAATTAAGCAACGGCTTATTCAATTCAATTTACATTTATGTGGGTTTTTTTTTTCTAGTCCATAACTATGAAAGAAAAAAAGAAAACACTACTTTTATTCCCTGTTCATTAACTGCTGCACTGTAAGTCCATAGATGGCAAGTATGTAACTTACTCTCTTAACAGATTTATTTATCTCCAGACATTAATTTTTTGGGGAGCCTATTATTTTCTTTTAATAGCTATTAATTTTTTTTGTAGACTAGTACAAAGGGAATATATCCTTTGAACATTTTACTACCTTATTTATGTATTTACATTTTCTGCATGCACAAAATAAAATACAATAAAATAAAAAACAATAAAAGGTCTTACTTGAGAGAAATGCATATTGGTATGTTCTTGCTTTGCATTACACTTCACTCTTTAGTCCTGGCTGTATCAGCTCCATTTAGGGGATGTGATGATTTCAGTTTAGAAGACAGATTTGAATCTGGACAGATCTGGAAGGTGAAAAAATCTTTTTCTCCAAGTTCATCATCATAATTCTCCTTTTGCCAGAGGAATTTGTGAAATTTCTTTCCCTGGAAGTATTCAGAACAAAACTCAGTTTCAAACTGGGGAAGTTTGCAGTCATGATTGAGTGCCAGACACCCAGGGAGATGCAGGAAAACTTCTCACCAGGGTACAGCACATAGTTCACCCCAGCTGGTGTTTCTTTGTAATTCCCAAATCACAGTCTCTGTGGAAATACTGAGGTACAGAATTTGAAATCTGGTTCTATTCTACCTTAATGACCAACATGCTGGTGGTTTTTCACTCTTTCCCGGCCCTACAAGCAGGAGACAAAGGATAGGTTTTTATAAGTAACAGGAGCAACATCAACTTTCCATGACAAAAATAAGAGATACTAAGAGTATATATAGTGTGAAGAGTCCTAAAGCAATTGGCAGCTGAGCAAGGTGGAAAAAGGATATTTATGATGAATTTTAAACACAGTCAGGATGAGTTGCCTTTGGAACCCATTAAAACCTTTACAAATGTGGACACTTCCATGAAGTTAGTAGAGTATCCTGAGCCTCCAGGAAACCCTCTGCCACTGATACCCAACATCCCTGGGCCTATGAGCACTGATGGTGAGCAAACACTGCCCTGAAAGAAGCATTTTAATGCCTCTCAGTGGCCCATTTTTCATTAAATAATGAACTCTCTGGCTGCCTTGTCTCTTATAAGCAGCACTGGATCACAAACCATGAGACAGTGACGCCCGATCCCTCGCTCCAAAGCTGGCATTTTTCTCCACGTGCTGAGGAACTGCTATTCCAAACCAAATATTTCTGTTTTGCAGGAGTGACTCACAGCCTATTGGAAGGCTATAAATATTCCTCCCAAAAATGCCAGAATATGTCTGTCTCACCAACCTGCTTCGAAATGAAAGCGTACTGCTTGTATTGAAGGATGGGGTCCGGGATAGTGAATAATGAAAGCTCCCCTCTTGTTTACTTGGGAAGAGATCTGAGCAGTCACTACTGCCAAGCCACTCTGACATGGAAATATAAAACTAAGATGCTTCACCTTAAACACATCTCAGGAATCTTTCATGTAAAAATATCACACTAACGAGTGCTAAAATACAGTGGTATTAGCTGTCACTGCGTGAGTTGGGTGTTAGGGTACTATTTTTGATTCAATACAGCAAGAAAAAAGGCAGATTCTGATTTAATAATCAGTTCCAAGATTAACACACCTCTTTCTTAGCTTCACACTGGATGGCACATTCATGCTTTATAAATTCCTACGGTCTAGATCTGAGGAGGTGTGGATTTTTGTTTTTATTTTCACCCATGTCTGTTGTGAGTAACTTAAGGGGAAGACAAAACCGTATGTTTTTCCTATTCTACTTCAAGAAATTATTCATTCAATCAAAAAGCAACAGCTAAGGGTAGATTTTAACTGTAACTACTGGAAAAATTAAAATAATAATTACAGTGTTTAGCTTGGTGTATGTATTCTGGGTGGTTTGTGCTTCTAAGTCATCCACCAGTATATTTTTACAAGTGTTCTTACAGATGTTAATTCTTTCCTCAGAAATTAGTATTAAATTAGTATTGATTAGGAGGAAATGGGATACCCTATGGAAGCAGCGTGCAGATTTCTGCCATGCAGATAAATCATCTCTCCTCTATGGGCTAATAATAAAAAAAATTCAGATAAATTTCTATAAGGTAGTGCACAACTGTCAGTGCTCCCAAGCTTTGTTGGTATCATTTGGATTGAACTAAAACAGAGGAGGGTCTGGATTCGTGGCAACTCACTGAAGTTCCCTACTCTGCCACATATTTCCTGGATGACCTTGACAGATTAAACATCTTTGGTCTCACCTGTACAGTGTAGTGGGATCAACCTTGACCAACTGTGCAGTAATACAGCTCATACAGCCACTTTCTGTCTTATTATTATTACCTGGAGTATTTTTGTTGTTGCCCTACACACACTCTCAATACCTTGTTTTCTCAGGATCAGGCTGAAGTTTTCAGAAATCAGGATTTGGGGCCCTACTCAATCATTAAAAATTGAACCTATCTATAGGAAGAAAAGTGTCACAGTGGTTCAGTGATCAGTAATTTAAATTAAATTTTTACACTCTGAAGTGTCCTGTCTGATCTCCAAGCCCCACTCCAGAGAGACAGGAGAATCATGTCAGCTCACACCAGTAGGCTCCACTTGGAAACCTCAGATTCCCTACAGATCTTCCCTACAAAGCCTTCAGTGGCTCTACCATCCATTAAGTGGGCAATGGAACTTAACCCTAAAATTCCTCTTTTAACTTTAGGAACTTAAGCCTGTTGCTAAGAGAAACACTTTAAAAAGCCAGTGACATATTTGCCAGCTACACTTAGACAGACATAGGATAACTTAATTGGAATCAAACATCTGTTTAGGCAACTGAGCTGCATGACAGCTTTATAAAATTTAGTAGCAGGATTCAGCTTGCTGTTTTAAAAGCCTTAATACAGAAATCCATGTGTGGGAGCAGTGTGGGGGTTGGGTGATTACTACACAAAGCATATCCTGGTAGTACCCTCAGAGGGGGTTAGAGAGCTCTGCAGATCACCCTGAAGTACATTCCTCCATTCATTCAGACAGATGAATTTCCCTCTACATGTCAAGGGGTCAGTAACATTGCACAAACGTCAGCTTCTACCATCATCTAAGGTTTCCTAGAGTTCCTGAGGTGTTTTCTCAGACTGGTAGGTGTGATTCAAAAAGTTGTTAATGAAAACAACTTCATTGACTTCAGAAATAATGTTCTGTTGGAGTCGTGGTGAAGAAGAGAAAAATGAAATTTTTATTTCTTCATTATACTTTCACCCATACGGGTGGATGTACAGAAACAGTGGTTCTCAAAATTGATGAGACCAGAGCTTAGCTTCAGCTAAAAATCTACTTTATACCAAGTAAACCTAAAAAAACACAATAGTCTCTTTTTCTCTCTCAAAAAATGTGAAACTAGTGGGACTAAAAGAGACTAAAATACACCTAATATTTAGAATTTTTAGGACTGTACTGTAGGTACTGGTGACACCTGAGTACAAGCAAAGAGCTACACTTAAAACTGTATGGACAGAAAAAAAAAAAAAAGCAGGGTTACAGATGGATCTCTGTTCCCCCTGGACCTCCCTGGGTGCAGGGGCACGGCTGCCTCACCATGGGCTGCACCTCAGGCTGCAAGGGAACCTCAGCTCCCATTCCTGGAGCACCTCCTGCCCCTCCTGCTGCTCCGCCCTGGGGTCTGCAGGGCTGCTCCTCACACATTCTCACTCCTCTCCCCAGCTGCAGTTGCTGTTGCCTTGTTTTCTCCTCTTCTTACACACATTGTCCGAGGTGCCACCACCATCTCTGATGGGCTCGGCCTTGCCCAGCAGTGGGTCCATCCTGGAGCCGTCTGGAATTGGCTCCATGGACATGAGGGAAGGTTCCAGCAGCTTCTCACAGAAGCCACCCTTGCAGCCCCCAGCTACCAAAACCTTGCCATGCAAACCCACTACACCCATTCTGCCCCACATGCTCAAATCAAACATGCTGGGTGTGTCAACTCCAGAAGCTGTTACTGCTTTGAGAATAACCAGTTCAGGAGCCCCTCAGGAGTCCTTCTGCTAATCTGCTCCATTGCACACACATCTAACTTCCAGTTTCCTGTCCTAAATAAGAAATTCTTCCCTGTGAAGGTTGGTGAGGCCCTGGCACACGTTGCCCAGAGAAGCTGTGGCTGCTCCATCCCTGGAAGTGTCCAAGGCCAGGTTGGACGGGGCTTGGAGCAACCTGGTCTAGTGAAAGGTGTCCCTGCCCATGGCAGGGGGGAAGGATGAGATGATCTTTAAGATCCCTTCCAACACAAACCATTCTATGATTCTATGATGCTACTACCCAGTTCCTCACTGTCCCTACAAATTCTAGTGATAAAAACTTAACCAGAAAAACTTTTACCAAGTACTGCAAAATTACACACCATCCAAATTAATTTCCCTTGTCATTTGATCAGTGTTTTGCTTGAGGAAACAGGTTTCATAGAATTTCTTTTTTAAATGCTGTTCAAAGCACCATATCACAGAGCTGTGTGAGATGTCATCCACAGTATTTTATCTTTGCATGTGATAAGGTACATTTCCAACTGCTGCATCATATCCCTGTGTGGGGTATATTTTATAGCATTTTATCACACCATTCAGCATACGTATTTTAAGGTCATTTATGTAACGTTTCATCCAATACAAAGCATAGCCTTTTAGCAGCAGGCAAACTCTTTGGGGAAAATATTTCAGAGTGAAAGCTTGAACACTTGTGAAAGTACAGAAATACATCAGAGCACAAATAAGGAAGGAATCTGAGAATGCCACTAACCCCTCTGCTGCTGACAGCATTTATTTCACACATTTTTCTACAGGAAAGATGAAGTACAATAAAATTCCTTGCCTGTTTTCCCAGCACACAATCATACAGTCATTAGGGTTGGAAAAGACTTCCAAGATCATCAAATAGGTGAGCTATATCCTGGTAGGATCTCATAAGGGACCATTTTGGGAACTGGTAGTCAAAGTAACTTTTAGTCATCTCTCCAAATTCGTAAAAAAACAAAATAGTCTTTTTCTTTGGTCCCACTGATCAGGGATTTGCTCTGCCACCATACGAAAGGTCTAGAAAGCTTTACTTTTCTCCTTCAAGTCCCAGCTGCCATTGCCCCAGAAGGCCAATTTAACTTGCAGTATGTAAAGCATCTTCTCAGCTTCTTTCTGCCCAATTCCCAGTGGGAAAAAAAAAAAAAAAAAGTTATAAAAGTGGCATTTCCAAATGGTTGGAGAAAAATGTTCACATTTTTATTCCTTGATTTTCTTGATAATCTTTCACATCTGAAGCACAACATCTCTAGGCAGCATCTGGCAACAAAGCTGCTGAGAACTCAACTGAGGGAAGGACACAGTTTGTCTTCTGGAAATCTATCCATAGGTGTCTACTCTTCCTCCCTGGACACAGCCCAGGCCAAAAACACAAGCATGTGAGCAAGCTTAGAAATCATACTCAGGTTCTTGAGTTTAACCTTCCTCCTGCAGAAGGGTAAAAAAGCAGGAGAGAGAATTTTTAATGAGGCAGAG
This sequence comes from Neopelma chrysocephalum, assembly GCF_003984885.1. Classification (NCBI taxonomy): domain Eukaryota; kingdom Metazoa; phylum Chordata; class Aves; order Passeriformes; family Pipridae; genus Neopelma; species Neopelma chrysocephalum. The sequence goes on along the minus strand of NW_020897745.1, from coordinate 940,748 downwards.
AGTGGTAAGACAAGGGGGAGTGGTTTTAAACTAAAAGATAAGACATTTAGATTATATTTTAGGAAGAAAGTCTTTACCCCAAGGGTGCTGAGGCCCTGGCACAGGTTGCCCAGAGAAGCTGTGGCTGCCCCGTCCCTGGAAGTGTCCAAGGCCAGGTTGGACAGGGTTTGGAGCAACCTGGGGTAGTGGAAGGTGTCCCTGCCCATGGCAGGGGGATAGAATGAGATGATCTTTAAGATCCCTTCAAATCCAAACCATTCTGTGATTCTATGATAAAGATAGAATGAGAGAGAGGGAATAATTTGCATTAAATATTTGTATTTATACTGAATTACGATCACTTACGTTTTTATAAGTGCTTCAAATAAGATGTATCACATGGGTATATTTCCAAGTGAACTTCCATAGAATTAAAAAAAATAAAATTAAAAATAATTATGCAATAGTTCTTTAAACACTCAGGAAATGTCTTCTTAAAATTTGATGGAATATTACATAAAGATTAAAGAAAGTATTCTAACCATAACTTTAATAAAATATAAGATTAAGATCACAAAAATTGTCCCCATGAAATTATCTTGAAATACATTATGAATTATTTCACTATATTGCATAGAATATTAATGTAATTTTATTCCTTACTCATTATAATTTTCATGACGTTTCATAGAAATATTATAAAAATGTCAAAGCATAAAGTAATCACAGACACAGACACAAAAAAAAAAGACATGAAACTCACCTTTCCAGACATAAAAAATGTCCTTTAAGAGTACAATTCTTAAACTCATATATAAATTCTGAACTTGGATTTTCAAAGAGCTTTTGAAAACACTTCTCTTAAAAAGAAACTACGTTGTCATGGGATAAAAAGAAAAGTTGTCCTGTGGATTAACTACTGATTAATGAATAAGGGAAAAGGTAGGAAATAATTACAGTTTTTACAGTGAAGGGATGTTACCAACATAATCCTAACGGACCTGTGCTAAAGCCTCTGTCTTTGAACATGTTCACAGGTAATCTGGAAAAGATACAGATAGTGAGCAAGAAATATTGCTGATGATTCCAACTCAGCCAAAGGAGTAAAGGGAGATTTGACTGTAAGAATGGCAAAAAGAGGTCATGGGCTTGTGTGACAGGAAAATGAACAATGCAATAGGATGTTGATAAATTAAAAACATTGAGGGAAAAAACCCAGCCCAAAATATGCAAATTTGAGTAATTAATACTCAATGCAGATATCTTAGAATCATTTGATATAACTCCAAGAAAATATTAATATGCAGTAGGAAGACAAAAAGCAAAACAATGAGGGGTTATTGGAAAAAAAATATCATTAAGGTACTGTGTAGTTTCTTAGAGTGGTCACATGTTGAATAGTACCTCTCCTTACATCAAGAACCATGAAGTAAAATTGAAAAATGTGTTAAGAAGAAAGAAGCAAATGGCCAAATGCAGGCAGGCAAGCATCAGGGTCTGTGAGAGATCAGCATGACTTGGAGTTATAGACTTGGAAATGGAGCAATGGAAAGTTCTACAGAAAGGGATCCTACAAATGTAGTATTTCCATGTCTGTCCATTAACTAAATTACATCCATCAGGTAAGGGTCAAACTTAGATGAAAATAAGGACAAACTCCTTTTGCAAATTGATACTTAGGAATTTCCCTGCTCCTCTGCATCAGTGACCCTCATCACCGATTCTCTTGATTATGCTAATTTTTGCAGTTGGTAAACTGCTATCAGCAGAGAAAATTCCTACATCACTTCTATGGTCAAATTTGTTGCTGTTTCATTTTTACCAGGGGAAAAAAACCAAACAGATTTTAAGTGAGCAGTACAAGCTATAGATCCAACATCTGGTCTTTATGGAGCGAGTTTGAAGAGCTATAACTTCTGCCCTCCACAGTGTTCCCACAACGTCATAAAAAAGCAGATCACCTTGCAAAAAATCTCTGCACACCACTGTTTAAAGTTCTCTGAACCTGGGGAAGGCTAAAGAAAACTCAACTCAGCTGATGCAAAACGAGGCTTAAGGCTAAAATTATTTAAACAGTGATGCCTGCTGGCCATGCCTTCAGCTACTAAGCAGAGCTGCTTCTCTTCCTTACAGCAAGTAAACTTGCAAAGGATTGGTATATTAGGTAAAAAAAAGTGTCTTTTCATTTCAAATGCAGTTGCAGTTATGTAACTGATGAAAGAGGGAGTTTGTTTGGAAACACTGCAAACACAGTATTTACTCATTGTTAGAAACAAACCTGAAAGCAATGTTTCAGTCTTTCAGATTACTCTCCTGTGAACTGGGTTTTTTTTTTTTTTTGGTAGATTTTCCTGTCTGGTGACACTAACCATCCTTTAATCATCTTTGAGGAAATTGTCTGGGCTCACTCCAGTATACCCATGTCTCTTTTGTTCTGGGAAGCCCAGCACTGGACACAGCAATGCAGCTGTACCTCACCAGCGCTGAGTAGAAGGGAAGAATTCCCTCCCATCACCTGCCGGGAAAGCTCTGTCTAAGGTGGATGTATCCACTTTTTAAAAGGTTTTGTGTTATTTAGCAGAGTTCTTACGAATATAGGATTTATAAATGGTTCTAGATTGTTATCTAGATGCACATCAACAACCAAAAGCACTGTTTTTATGAAAAGAAAGCTTCTTGTCAAACACCAACAAACAGGTCAGCACCTCAACCTGAAAATTTATTCTTAAGTGTTTTCTTAATTTGTTACTTCCTCTTCCCCCATCCTCTTTCCAGTGAGTCTAACACATTTTTGAAATGTGTATATTTTCAGAGATTCAAAAGCACAATTTTCCTTCTTTGGGAGGAAAGGAAGGAAGATAAATAGCACAGTACTATATGAGATGATGGAAACAGTATTAAATGGAGCAGTAGAGTAAGAGTCAACATGGGAACATATTTGATTTACAAACCTGACTCAAAATGAGTGCTGACACACAGAAACAAAAGGCTGGAAATTTCATACTCTTCAGATGCTGTCATCTGTACTTTGTGTTCTGGTACCACGTAGGATCCTCATTGTGGAATATATAAACTCTTAACGTACATAAAATAACTTTGACGATAAAGTCCATAAATTCTCTTTACTGTGATGACTTATAATTAGTCAGTGACTCAACGGTTACTGTGAGACAAAGGGCAAGTAATTCTAAATCTTCATAAAATTTAAAGATAAAGAAGGTAAATGTGCTATCATGATCATCTAGACTGACCTTTCTGTGTTGACTGAATCATTTCTCCCAGTGAGAGAATCTTGTAATGATTCCAAAGACTCGAGGCTAAATGAGAATATCTTTAGAATGGTACTCTGTACCCAAAAAGTTATCTGAAAGGCCTGGATTCTAACTTATTCTGTCAAAAAGGCACCTAGTATAAGCCACACAAATGTAGGCTCCCTCTTAAAATCAGTGAAATTCAGTCATTTGAAAGCAACTGTCTAGGTTGGATGGAACAAATCATCACAGAATTAAATATTTTTCTAGATAACAAAATTTCTGAAGTCTAAAATTAGGGGAAGTGCATCCTTGCAAAATGGATTTTAAATATAGATTTTTAAAAATTAATTTTTAGGTTTCTTCCTCTGTATCCATACAAGGAAATTCATTATCCCCCTCCACTGACTGCAACAGGATAACGAATTCCCAAGTGTATTGGCTCCCAAGATGGAAAGGTTCTCCAGGATAATGTGCTATTCTAAACCATCCCATGATCATTTGCAAACTCCACACTGCTGCTCTCCAAAACTGATCACCACGTATCATCAATCAGCAGATGACACCACATCTGTGTGAGGGAAAATATTCAATGTATGAGGTTTAAAATTCAGTAAGCAAGGAACTGTCTAACAAATGCACTCAGCCAGCTGAGCAAGAAAAGCTACAAGTAAAGGAGCATCCACAGAACAGTTTGGGTTTGCTTGAATAACAAAGAAAATGGAAGAGTGGGATGGCAGGAAGGGGACTCCTAGAGCACAGTCACTCTGGCACAGGCTGGCCATCAGGAGAAAGCTATCATATGACAGAGAACATTTTTTAATTACTATAAAATTTATATATATTTATATATAATTTGACCAAATTCCACAGTTCTTTTGCTAAATACGTGTTCTACTTAAGTGAATCTTGAAGATGAATATGTAATATGAGATTTCTTAGATTTTAGGAGTTGCAGGGTAGTGGAGCAGGAGTTATAGGGCAAGGTGCAGAGATGCTTTGATAAACACCAAACTGTATCTGGAGGCATTTTTTCCATTTGTACTTCAGGCTGTAGTCCATGATATTTTCCCATTTATTTATTTATTTATTTTAATACATGAAACTTAAATAGCAATAAAAATGTTAAGGAAGCCTAAACTGAAAAGTGGGTTTGTGTATTACCATGCCACAGAACATGTATAATTTAATTGGGTTACAGCTGGTGCTGCTTCCATGCTTGGAGAGAGGGTGACACATGTGTGAGGAAGAGTTTATTGACTTATTTCCTGTGTCTTTACAGTACAATGCCTTGACTACTTCTAGCCATGCCCTCTGTTCCCATCTCCCACTTTCAGAGCAGCAGATTAGACCAGCCTGGACAGCAGAGTAAGGCACTTGGAGCAATCTGGTCTCGTGGTAGGTGTCCCTGTGCATGCCAGTGGTGTTGGAATGAGATGGTCTTTAAGGTCCCCTCCAACCCAAACTGTGCTGTGATTCTATGATTTTATGTTTCTGCTGTTCCCTGGGACTGGACAGCATGTGAGAGGTTCAGGTCATATAATCCAGTTCTGGGCTCCTCAGGCAAGGAGCTACTGGAGGGAGTCCAGTGGAGGCCACAAAGATGTTTAAGGGACTGGAACATCTCTTATGACGAGACACTGCAGGAGCTGGGCCTGTTTAGTCTGGAGAAGAGAAGATTGAGTGGGGATCTCATTAATGCATATAAATATCTCAAAGGCGGGTGCCAAGAGGGTGGTGCCAGACTCTTTTTGGTGGTGCCCAGTGACAGGACATAGTGCAATGGCCATAAAGTAAAACACAAGAACTTCCACCTCAACGTGAGGAGGAACATCTTTACGTTGAGTGTTGCAGAGCACTGGAACAGCTGCCCAGGGAGGGCATGGAGTCTCCCTGCCTGAGATATTCCAAACCCACCTGGATGCATTCCTGTATCACCTGCCCTTGGTGGTCCTGCCTGGGCAGGGAAGTTGGACTGCATGGTCTCCAGAGGTCCCTTCCAAGCCCAACCATTCTGTGGTTCTGTGAACCACCATGTGACAGGGAATGAGCATAAATCCAAGGGCTGCCTGACACTGCCCACTTCCAGAGCTGTATGTTGAGTGCAGCCCTGTCACACTCACCACCTTCAAACTTCTTCCTCAATCAGTGATTTCCCCAGATGTGGAAAAGGTTTTTACATGTTTCTATATGCACAACTCTCCAGGTCTGTAACAGATGATGGTCCTGCAGAAGTTCAGTCCCAAACCGGATGAATTTATTAATGTGGTTCTGAAACTAGTATGTTCAATACCTACTCATAGTTTGCTTACTATTGCAAGTATTTCTATATATAACCTTAGCACCAGAATAATTGTGTGCAAAAAATCAGTGCTACACACAATGTGAACTTAAATAATCATCATGGACCTTCCTGATCTGAATGGAATACTAAAAAATGTCTGCCAGAGGCTTTCAGTGCATTATCCTTATTAAAAAGTCAAGGCAATTTATGCAGAAAGTCAGAAAGAAAGGGACTATCCTGAGAGGAGGCTGAGAGGATACACCTTATTGTAACCATACATCACAGCTTTCAAAAGCCAAATCCATTCCGTTCCTTGGCCAAAAATTTGAGTAATGATACGATGAAATGAGAACCACTGGATTGCAGCAGAGATGTACAAATTATCTCACCATTTAACTCCTTATATTCATAACCACGAGAGATTTCAAAATGAGCTGATGGGCAATTATCCTACGACACAGAGAGAAGGATTTTCTGAAGTGGGCAGACCCTGTGAGACACAGGCAGAAAGCTGACATGAAGTCTGCTGTAGTTTCAGTTTCTAAAATCATCTGAGGTCTGAGCCATTGTATGCAGAACATGTTACAGCACAGTGCCTTTCAAGTACAAGAACATTGTCACAATCTGCTGGTTTTAAAATGAAAAATAGAACACTCCTCTGGAAACCAGATGAACATCTAACATAGATGGAATTTCAATACATGCTGGAGATAATACTTATTCCAATTTTTGTTCAGAAATAGATTAGGTCCTCACTTTGCCTTTGATTGTTCCTTCTGATTTGCTGCGTTATTTACACTTTCTCTAAAATTTTAACTGCCATTCAATTCAGTTTCCACCATGTACTGAGATGAAATAGGCATAGAACACGCTCTAATTATATTCTTGAGCTTAATCATCATGAGTTAAAATTATCCATTTGTAGACTTACATTCCATTTAATCATGAGCTTGATCTTGACAGATCTTGAATAAGCCAATACAGAGGCAGTTGGTTGTGTCTTAAACCATGTATGTTCCTGAAAACTCACTTATCCAATTGAAAATCTGGCACCTTAGGAGACAGAATCATTGGAACACACGTCCTTTTTGAAGGGTGAAGGGGACAAAACAGCAAGGAGTTATTTTCAAACCTTAAAACTGCAAATGTTGAGTTTGAAACATTTTCATTGAGTACAGTGCACTCTATACCTTTGTACATGATGACAGCTTAGCTGAGCTCTACCCTTTCTCCATATAGTAATGCATACCATGAACAAATAAAAATCACATTCAAATTATTGAACTGAATGACAAAGTTTTTATTTATTTTGTCAACAAGAGGGCATTTGGAGATGCACATAGATACTAGAGGCAGCTTAGAGAAAGAAATTGGACTGCACTTCAGACAACTAATCTAAGCGAGGTGAATATGACCCTTGTCAGAGCATCTCATGCCTTTTTAATAAAGGAAACCAGTTTCATTTGCATGCATAGCTCTGGCTTTAAATGAACTCATGATGAAAGCATCTTCTTATGCTCTTCTCTTCTTACAAGATGCAGGACACACTCATGACATTTCTTCACACTCAAAGGAATTGAACTGAACTTTACCCCTATGCAAAGGGATTTAGGTATTACTGAAGTAGATTAGTGCAAAGAAGGGACTATTTGAAGGAAAAAACACATCATTTCCAAAGAAAATAACAGATAGTGACATTAATTGCTAAGCTCTGTTCCGCCTATTAAAAGTTGAATGAGGCAGCTCGACAGATGATTTTATAATGACACACATGGGATTTTTTGGTGGTGGTTTTATTTCTAATACACTCAGAATCTGGTTGGCCTCATTTGGTTTGAACCTTTGTACTGTGCAATAAAGTGTCCCCAGTCAGATAACTGGGCCCACCACAACTGCCAATATCAGCTGCCAATATTTGAAAGTTCAAAAGAACACAAAAATCAGTGTTAACAGTGATGTAATAGTCAGCCCAGTCACATAAAGGCAAAATAGTTCCCACCTCCTGCAGCTGGAGCATGAGACATATTTTGCTGTGGTAACTACAATAAATAGGATTTCTTGGTACCCTGACTGTGCTGACATAAAATCAGATATCCACATGAGCATCCTCTTGGTGTATATTCATGCTCTCCATCTTTCTCATCTCCCAGTTCTTTTCTCTTCTCCTGTGCTTTGAATACAAGGTCTCTAGAGGCACAGATAATTAAGTATGATAGGAAAGGATTGTATTTAATAACCAAGGGGATCTTTCTCAATCCCATGTTCCCTCTTTGGTGGTGCACAGGGGAGTTTTCTGCTTTATTTCATGGAGCTTCTGAGAAACAGAAAATTTTAGTATTAGCACGTCCATAAGGAGATTTTTTCCTCTGCCAAGTCATCTACATTATGAAAAAGCCAGATGCCAAGGGTAACTAATGTAAAAATTCTAGTTTTAGTAGGATTATAATGATTTACTAAAGTCTCTGTGCCCGAGGTTTCTTTCAGGTCTTGACCAAAATCCCATTGTGGTCAATTGTAGTCAGCAGAAAAATTGGACTTGAAATAGTAACCTTGACTTTAAAATAGTAAGAGCTTCCACTGAATGCAAAGGAGCTCTGATCAACCTAATGCACAGTTTGCCTTACTCTTCTTCAGAAACCACTAGAAAGTTGTCAATGAAAAGCTTACATTTAAAATATCATGAAACCCTTAAAGGAAAAAAAACCCCAAACATCATAGAGGACAAACATATAGGAAGAGTGTATTTAAAATAACAAAACCCAAAGGATTTTCTCTATGGAATGCAACTAAATTATTTAGATGATAAAACAGTTCTGACACAGACAGTGTTCCTATGAAGCTATTTTGATATTAAAATATGGCAACACAAATGTTGTTTATCAGGAAGAGTTTTCAAGTAATGATATGAGGAGGTGTTTGCTACACATTTTATTTCCTGTCTAAAGTGTTTTTGAAGATATGGTTTTTAAATGTAACGGGTTGTGGGGGAATGAAGGAAAACAATTTCTCTGGAACTGAGTTTGTAAAATATTTATATGTTTCACTTTTTTTTTACCCCTAATTTTATGTTACAGAATCACATAAGATGACAGAATGGGTAAGGCTGGAGGGGACCACAGTGGGTCATTTGGTTCAACATCCCTGCTCAAGCAGGGTCATCCTAAATCAGATTGTTCAAAGGTTGGGCTTGATGATCTCAGTGGTCTTTTCCAACCTCGTTGATTCTGTGATCCTGTTATCCTTGTGTAAGTCAGTCTTTCACAACTGGAGGTCTCACACTGCAGAAACACGGAGCTTAAAATGATCCCATAGCCAAACTAATAATTTTGAGGCTTATCCATTTGCTTGTCCTCCTGTGTCCCCAAAACAAGATGAGACCTCCACTGAGGAAGGATTGTACATCAAGAATTTCTTTAGGCTACAGTCATTTAGAAAATAAAAAACAGCACAAAAGAAAGCTTTAGCTTGGACTAGGACAGGGATCTCAAAGTTTTCCATCAAGTACCCAACTTCTCATCTGCACAACCTGAGCAGTCACAGACACAAGAGGCCCCTCTTTCTAGTTCTCTTACAGCTGTGTTCTCTTAACTTAAATATGTGGATCTGAATAACAGATATTGAAAAATTTATCTAGAAGTTGAGCAGGGATGACCCATGTAGAAGAAAATAACTTTATCAGAGTTCCTTTCCTGCATGTGCCCTCAGTGCAGAAGCTTCAAAATCAGGCACGTTGAAATTGTTCTTGGATAAAAAAGGCACAGTACTCAGAATTTATACTGCCCAGGTTTTCCTCCTGCAGTGTTTTTGATCTTAGTGAAATTGTCTGGACAGAGAATATTATACCTGAAGGTCATTGCTATGCACACAGTTCTGCATGACACTGAACTGATGAAAAATGCAAATTTGCCTCAGCTCCACCACACAGAAAGGATTCACTGACAGAAAAATAATGTGAATTCAGTTTTGATGTCTTATGCCCTGCAAGTTCACAAGTGCAATCCCTCAGAAAATTTGTGCTCTGCTTCCCTCAGAGCAATATATCCCAGCAGGAAGTCCCAATGTATTTCTGTCCCTCAGTTTTATCTTCCCAGTGTCAGTTCTCCATGTTCCTGTGTGTCTGAGCTACTCCTTATGAAAACCTCCATGCGAGCACCACTGCACAATGATGTAGAGGGAGAAATCCAGGTATCTTTGTTCTCCTACAGCTCTTCTGGCATCTCACCAGCCAACCCCATGCAGATTTTTTGTCCTCAGAGCCATTTAAAATGGCACCAGACCCCAAGACTGAGGCACCTGTGCCACTCTCTGAATCTCCACCTCAGCAGTTTCTCATGGCAAGTGTGTCCCACCCACGAGGGAGGAAACACTGACAAAGTACAGATCAGGATGATCTTGAGTGAGGTTTACAAGTTTCCCTAAAAAATGACTGTGTAGTTTTCTACAGTTCAAGCACTGAACTATGTGTTCAAGGAAAATCTGATGACAAAAATGTCAAGCTCAACACTTAATCACCACGTTTAGCAACTCGTGTGTTAACTACACACAGCATTGTTGGAAACATGGATTCCATTTGAATTGCCTTCAGTGCTCACTGGATTTCTGCACTAATAACACTCAGTATAATTTGTGCTGCTGTCACCTGTAGTGCACTAATTTAATTTTGGTCCCATCCCAGCATCCATCTGTTCATAAACATCAGTTACAACAGCCTGAAGGCTCCTGTGTGGTGTACCAGGCTCAGGTGTGTACATGAGTGTCTTACATCAGATGTAAAATCGCTGATAGAGAATATTTGTCTGTGCTGGGATGAGATGACCCCAGTTCCACTCTCTGAATGAACAAAATCTTGCAAATGGGGAAAGCATGTGATAAAGTGAGATATAAAATCACGTGTAAGCTCCTGCTAACCAAAAGATCTTACCAAGAATGGTGTGCAAAACCAACTGATTTGCACAAAAAGGCTTATGCTGAATTACACTGTAAAAGTACAAGTCAGCTTCTTGTTTTGAAAGGAAAAGAAAATGAAGTGTACAAGAAGTGGTTTAAGGTCTCTCTACTTCTATAAGAGATTCTCTCATGGATAAATTCTACAGTTTGCATTTATTATTCTATGAGACACTGCACAACAAAACCAGAAAAGCAGAACACAGTAAGAAAGGTCCCTGTTATTAATAGAAAAAATGAGGGACATGCTCTGAAATTTAATTCACATTCTGCAACACAAAAGATAAAAGTAAAGCTATGAAGGAAAACCCAGGGATGGAAATTCAGAGACTGAAAAATACCCTGAAAAAACCATGTTTTTTTTATTTCGTAGTAAATCCCTACCAAGCAGGAGCTTTAACTTCCTGCTAGACACATCAGAATATCTAAATTCACAGCTATAAGTAGACTGCCATATCAGTATGCACAGAATATTTGGTTTTATGTGTTTCTTATGTAAATGTGTTTCCGACTTTATAAACAAAACTGTAATCTTTCCCATTTTTTTTCAATAAAACCCATTTACTTTGTGCTTTAAGTTTACACAATATTTAAAGTGGAGTCAAGTGCATTTCACACTCACAACACAGCACTTCTGAGAAAGCAAAGATTTCAAACAAGGCAGCATAGAGAGACAATCATTCCCCAGCTTACCTTCACATCTTAAGAACAGAGGTATTTTCTCATTAAAGGAGAGAATCTGTTTGCAAGCATGAAAAGAAAGACAGAGATGCTGCCAGACGGGATCTTTGTCATTTTGGCAAGGGGCAAACCCAAAATGCTTGGGCATGCCTGTAATGTCTCAGTGAAGATACTCAGGGGAAAATGCAGTAGGGATGCAAAGGACTCATCTTGGGCACAAAAAGTGCCATCAATGTTTGAGTATTAAGTGAATTGTCACTTTTTGATACACACAGATGGAGTTGTCACAGACACCTGAGAGCTTAGTTTTTGCATTCTGAATTTTGAGTTCCAAGCATCCTCACCTCCTGAAAAGCCGTGCACATTTCAGAATCAATTTCCCAAATGATAACGCTGGTTTATGACTCTGTTTAATAGGTCTGAATTAGAGTTGCCCATGTTTTTGGTGTCAGTTTTCATTGATATGAATTCAGTGCTGTGAATTCCAGCATTACCATTCTCTGTCCAAATCTCCCTGCAAGAAGCATTGAGTGTATTTAACATGTATCATTTCTTCCTCTTCAGCAAAACTGAACACATGCACTCTTCCCTTGACACCATTAAAATATGTAAAAGTGGGAGAGATCAGGCACTGTTAGTTTTGTATTTTCTGAATAGAAGGTGAAGTCTTTTTCTGGGTTTGTTTGTTCATTTAAAGAAGCACTCTGTGTTCAAAGGAATGGATCGTGAAATCCCAAAAAGATATAAGAGGATTTGTGCCTCAGCTTTAAAAGTTGACCCCATCATCTCCATTGAATTGCAGAAAGTTTCCAGATTTAGGATGTGGAAACAGTAAAATTGCAAACTCTGAGTGTATAATAATCTGCTCACCCTCAAGGTTCTCTTCATGACAAACAGCACCCTTGAGCTGTAGTTTGGATCCTTTGATAGATGGTTTCCTATGATAGATGACTTGATCTCACCCAGCCTTATATGCCCAAATGCATTTCATCTGATTAATATTTCTGTTCCATAAGAGGTATGGTTAGCAGTTCAATAGGTGGCATTCCATAGCAATCAACACCAGTTCTCTGTCTTACACAGTATTGTGTGTAGGGACACAGCCTTGTTAGGAGAAATCTGTTCATCACAGATTTCCATAGTAATCTCTCTTCCCACATCTCTCAAGGCCCTGAAGTTCAGGGCAGGGATGGGGGGAATGAAGTTACAGAACAGAATATTTCAGTCAAAGGAGATCTGGTCCAACTGCCTGACCAATTCAGGGTGGATCAAAAGCTAAAGCCTGGTGTTAAGGGCATTGTCCAAATACTTCTCAAGCACTGATGGGCTTGGGACATTGAGCACAATCTGGTGGTGGGATTGAACTTGATGCCCTTTGGACCAGGGTCACACAACCTGGCCTCTCATCTAATGGGAATTTCAATAATTTACTCCTAATTTACCCCAGGGCAAATGATACGTGAATCTGCATTTCCAAAGGATTATTGAATATCAGAGACCTTTCAAGGCTAACAAAAATCTGCATTTTTAACTCCTGAAACTTTCAATTTCTGGTGCTGCTATTACATTACCATTTGATTCCTGAATTCATTCTGGGAAGATATCATTTTGGTTAACCTCAGAATACAAGGTTTTGTTAGGATATATACTTATGCTTCCTATTGATCACTTAACTAATGGTCAGTATATCTTTCCACAGTTATAATTTTCCTAACATTAAATTCCTGAGTGTATACAAAATAAGTATTATGCATTGCCCCTTTGCCAAAGATGCATGACATACAGATCTCAGTTTCTGAACAATGTAGTCAAGTGATTTTCAAATGACTAATGATCTTGGGAGCAAAAATTAAAAAGCTTCTGAGTGTCTAATTCAAAAAATACTAAACCTTCTGAAAAATTAAATTTATTGTTTAATGCCTTCAGAAGTTATTAATTAAAAAAATTAAGTGTCCAACAAACACTAGTTCCTTTGGAGAACAGTATTATTATCTGGTGCTCATTGTTATATTTTCAGATTCCTGCAGGAATCTCACTGAAAGCAGGATTAAGGCACTTGGTGGGTCTGTGCCACAGGTTCAGTACAAACTGAATTGTTTGAGCCACACAGAACTTCAAATAGCCAGGAAGAGCCAGGCTTCATTCCATGCCACTCAGACCTGGGTTCTGCATTAACTCTGGGAAGTACAGTGACGGGATACTGCCGTCTGCAAGGAGAAGTCATGACAGAAAACACTACACTGGACTTAAAAAAATTATTTCTGGAAAGTGAATGCACTTAGGGAGCAAATTTTCAGCTTTTTCCCTCTTCACATCTCTGATCGTCTGATGTCCTACCATTCAGAAAAACATGCATGATTTTTTTTTCTGTAGTAAAGTTGTTAATGCTGTAAACAAATCCTCATTTAGATTTTCTTTTGTTTCCTTTATTGTTTATCTCCAAAGACACAAAACCTGTGGGCAAACAACACATATCCCCTTTCTTTGTAACTGGCCTTTTATATATCCTATATGACTGTGGATTTTCGCTCTGTTCCCACCCAAAAAGAGTTAGTTTCACTTCAAACATGGTAATTTACCCTAGAGGCAGGAAATTACAATATGAAAATTAATTTTTCTGCAAGACTGGACAATTATTGTTATTATTATACTAATTCTCAGCAGTCCAGTGATAACTCTGAGAAATGGCACCTGGTAAGAAAAGAACTCTGTTTTACAGTATCCATTATTCATGTGTGTCCCCCTTTAAAATTACCTGGCCTATAGCCAGGGAAGTTAAGGTCACTAAAGAGTCGTGCTTTAAGATGATATGTCATCATAGCCCTTTGCCAGCTTTGTTATGAATGTTTTAATTAAAGAGCAACAGCAGGCAGGCCAACATCTGGATCAGATTTAACTGTAATTCCCAATTCTCACAATTTGGATTCTTCAGCTCTGAGACAATTGAAACACCCTCAGCCAATCACCTCTTGCTAGTCAGTATTCTGCAAATACATTATAAATAGAACTTAAATTTTTAAGGTGCAGTGTTATATAAAAGACAAGAGGACTGTTCAGTTCTGATTGTGCACCTAAGAGTGTCCTTTAAAATAGAGAAATGCTAGACTTGTTCAAATAAAGCATGAAATAGTAAAGGAGAATATGATCTTATAAAGACCTGTCTTTAGTGACATCTTAGTCTTTTCTCTACTAAAATGCAGACAGATATTTAGTGTAGACAGGACAATGCTGGGTCCAGAATTTGAGGGAAATTTGTTCTGATGCTTTAACTTTAAGCATTTTGGATCCATGTTTTCCTCCTTTTATGTGTTTCAAAATTGTGTGGAACAACAGGATCCTTGATTTATCTCAATAAACTAACCATCATAATGCTACTAATAATAATTGAGGTAAGGATATCTTCTGATACTTATTACTTTATCATAGCTTGATAAAACTTTATTCTTTTGCACCAACTTTTTATTAATAATATAATGAATTCTGGGGGAATGCTGGAGTACAAAGTTCTGTCTTTGAGTAGATTTTTCATGAGCTATTAAGTCAGATATACATTAAAAAATGTAAAAATCTGAACAAAAATGAACTCCACATTCTTAGATTATTAAAATAAAGCACAGTCAACTGTATGCTTTGATATCTGACCACTTTGGGAAGATAATAGTGAGAAATTTTCAGTGAAATTTGACTTTGATATCATTGATGGTGCTTTTGTAAAGTTTTTTTTGGTTTCCATCTGGGAAAGATGTGTATGCACATCTATTATATTATGCTGAATCACAGGGGAACTTATTTACATATCGTGCAATGAACCAAAAGGCAGCTTATTCAGGAGACTGAGTGTCTTCTCTGGGATTTTTTGTGGTCTTCAGCAGTCCCAATATATCAGTACAAGGGCAGAAGTCTGATCACTTGCACATTAACAGTATGGAATGAAATTATTATAATATTATATAATATAGGTTTTCCCCCAGAAAACTAGATCCCAGCTAGATATTGTTAATCAACAACATCACCATCCAGATTTTGTACCTTATACAGAAGATTGCACTTCCAGCAGCATTTTTGGGCTGCACCCTGGAGTAGAGGACGTGGTTCAATAAATTGACATAGATTCAATACCCAAAACTACATGAAAGCACAAATAAAAAATTGGAATAAATGCCACAGAAATATTTTATTCTACACAATAGTCGTATGATAGTGATCTGACACCTTTCACCTGCCTTCTGTATCAGCAAAAAGCCAAGGTTGCACCCTGGGCTCAGCTTCCTCTTGCTTTGCTTCATACCTCAAGTGTCTCCTACTAAGAAAATAAGTCACTTCTAGTTTCTAAAGAAAAGACAGTCCATCCCTCAGGGGAGCCTCATAAGTGGCAGATGTCCACTGGTCTGGCAGCACTGTGGGGGCAAAACTTTGTGAGCACAGATTTCATTAATCAGAAATTGTTATTTTGCAAATTATTTTTAGTTTGGGGAGTGGGAAGGGAGAAGAAACTGAGTCGATAGAAAATTTAAATTTATCTAATGGCTTGCTTTAACATTTTATTCTTTCTGTGAAATGGCACGTCCTTCAGAAATGTGCAGATCATGATTAAAAATGCTCGAACAGAAAACAAGAACCTGAAGAAAACTGTGGAGTGTACAAGATAAATCATAGAGTCCACCTATTTTAACACAGTTTCTTTTACAAAAGAAAACTATCACACCAGAACTATCTTGAACTCCTTGTTGGCAGAACTAACCGATATGTCATTGATAGTAGCTCCTAATTCTTTGGGAAGACCTTCACAGAATAAATTGTGTTTTCTTATTTTCTACCAAACTAAACAAGGACTTTATTCTCCAGGATTGTCACTCTGATAGGCTTCTCCAGGACTGAAACAGCACTTGATGTTTTAAGGCTGAAGGCAGGGGTAGGAGGTCTGAGGGAAATTGTTTTATTTGACAGTTTTATTTTTGCGTATGTTTTTCATTCTCTTCTTCCAAAGTACTGTGGCACTCGCTGCTTGCAGACATCTAAAAGGAAAAGGTTTTGGCAATTTTAGTAAACCACACTAAAAAGCGCTAAAAAATCAAAGTTATTGCTATTGGAAAAAAACAACCCCAAGGCTGTGCTTCCTCTTGCTTTACGAGCTTCCTTTAGAGACATTAAAACTCTTTGAATAATTTTAAAAAGTGGAAGGGATGGAAGAACAAGAAAATGAAGCCCAATGTTTCAAATCAAAATTTAAATGATTATCTGATTTAGACCAACATGACATAAAAATATTTTTACTGAAAGTTATGAGAAAAGGTTCAGATCCCTAGAAGACACATTGTGTTTACCAGCTAAATGTAAGAATGTAATGCAATGTATTACATCCAGTCTGTTCAAATCTTCCTGCTTTAAAAAAACAAAAACATGTTTGAATTTATGTCCTACATTCAACAGACCACCTTGAAGTCCCTGTCAGTTAACCCTTCAGAAATTTAAACTTTCTCTGGCATTTCTAAATAATAAGCAACAAGGCTTGTTAGTAATGTAGCTTAAAAGGATGTTCAAAGGGATGCAAGTGAGAAAGAAATGCTTTATCTCTTTCAATGTGTCAAAAAAAAAAATCTGAAAAATCCTCTTCCTTGTCCTATCACTTCGTGTTTTTCTACCATGTTACCTCAGAGAGCTCAGGAAAACTGGTCAATTAGTGAAAGAAATCATACCAGAAAAGCAAAATGTGAGCAGATTAGAAAGGCTTTCCTATTATACTATACAGTTAGAGGCTATGGGACTTTTTGCTCTGTGTTTAAGTTAGATTGAGGACAAGAACAACAATGAGAAGACACGATTAAATAGAAAACAGTGTGGAGAAAAGGAGGCTCAGGGGAGACCTCCTCACTCTCTTCAACCGCTGAAAGGAGCTTTTAGCCAGGTGAGGTTGGACTCTGCTCCCAGGGAACAAGGGACAGGACAAAAGGAAATGGCCCCAGGCTGCACCAGGGGAGGTTTAGGCTGGATATTAGGAAAAAGTCTTCACCAAAACAGTCATCAAGCCCTGGCACAGGCTGCCTACGGAAGTGGTGGAATTGCCATCCCTGGAGGGATTTAAAAGCCGTGTGGAAGTGGCACTTGGGGACGTGGGTTAGTGGTGGCCTTTGCAGTGCTGGGGGAATGGTTGGACTTGATGATTTTGGAGGCCTTTTCCAACCTAAATGATTTTATAATATAACCTTAGCTTATATTTTGTGGTTCTACCATATTGTGTTGATTTTGAATGGTCACATGAGGAAGGTTTAGAAACATGCCTCCTGATCTTCCTGTATTGTAGTTTATGGAATTAGGTGGAAAATGTTTCTTACCCAGCTTTTAAATTGTGTATTTGTTACTGATTTCTGATAGATGTTTACCCCAGAAGTAGCTGCATTTTATATTATCATTAAAATCTTATTGAAAAACATCTCAGGAGACTTTGGAACAGAACAGGAGATATAAATGGAATATCCTGTTAATATTCCATTAAGTTAATAATATCTGTCTAACTGAATCACAGTTATAATTCCTGCCAGCTTTTAAATACAGATTATTTTATTTTGGTGTTTAAACTCCCAGTGTGTAGAGTTGTACTAGTCTTTATGAGCTATTTTTTTACTGTTTATCTTGTGTTCCTTCAAATGTGTTATAGGTAAATTATTGAGCTGGAGGCAGAGGTATAAGAAACAGAAGAGTCTAAGGCAAAATAATGATTTTGACACTGTGTCTAAAGCATAACCACATGTCTAAGTGAATACTAGACTCTTATCTGATTACACATTTATGCACTGCTGGATGGTTGTTTATTTGTTTTGACAGTGGGTCCAGAGAAGTGTTCAACGAGCCTTAATTGCACTAATTTATGTAGAATGGAGGGCTTTTCTGGGATTACATTTCTCAATGGGTTCCAGCCAGATCTCTTCACACTGGTCTCTTCACATTTGTATAGAATATGTGCTGCTTGATCAGATACTCCACCAGGTTTGAAGAGGGGATAAAATTGTTTTCACCTCTAAATAGGATAGAAATAACCATAGGTGTGGTAGAAACCTGGAGAAGGTTAAGCAATTGATTTTATCTGGTTTTCTTGTGATTTTTTAATTATTGTCAGTGTTGTTAATACTAAATACTGTTACTTTCACTCTAGGTTTTCAGCGGGAATCATTCCCATTTTCACAAATGTACAGAAAAAAAATCTAATCATCCAGAGGTTTCTTGAGGATCTCTGGGCTGCATGTCTTTGGTTTAGATACCCATGTAAGTCTGCAGGCATTTTTTAATGTTAAAATTGGAAGAATAGTAGCCCTGGTAAATTCCTTTTGGATCAGTTTTACTAATCTTCTTGCTATGATCTCGCTGTTACCCAGGAATTTTCCTGATATCATTAACTGATTGTATTAAAGTAAGATCAAAATTAAATCTGGATAGATTAAGAAATCAAAGCCTAGAAAAGGAAAACAGGAATTATGACAGAAGGTTATTGCATGAGGTGACACTAAAAGTGTTGCTGTAATTATTGTATAAAGCAACACAATAAAAAAAAAAAGTGAAAAGTTCTACAGGAAGGGGAAATGTAGGCATCAATTGCTGCAGAAATAAAGAGATGGAGTTTCAAGAGTATGGTAAGTAGATGGACAAATTGGGAATGATGGTAGAACAGAAGTGTTTGTGCAACCAGTGGCTGCTCTTCTTCCTCAAGTAGTTCATGAGTTCTTTGCCATGGATGTTTTTGTAGCTCAGCAATGTACTTGAGTCAACCATCTCCAGCTGGAAACCTTCATGTTAAAAATACAGAGTATTGTGTAGTTGTGAGTCCCTGACAGCAATAAAAGCAGTTTGAGCTTCCAAAGGAAACCCAGCACTACCCTACAGACGGTAAGATCTGTGCAGGCAGCGGGATCTCGGCTCCTGAGCAGCACTTCCCAGGGAAAGCACTTTGCTCTGGTGTCTCTGCTAAGTTTCCAGGGAAACTAATGGCTAAACTGAGTATGTACAGACTGTTCTCTGAGGTGGAGACATTATTTTAATAGATTCACAGCTCCAGCTAAAATTTCCCAGAGGACAAGTGAGGCAGAAGAGAAGAGCTCAGATGCTGACACTGGGATTTCAGTGGCTCATGTTAGTGTAATTACCAGCTTTGGCAGCTCACCTGTCTCACACTAGAATAATCTAAAGAATTTGATGTTACACTCTATTGTCTGGGATGTCTAATATAAGAGATCTTTATATACATATGTATTTTTATAAGGAGAGAGAGAAAAGTTATGCCTGAGTTTAGAAGGCACTTTAGCATTGTTGAGGACAGAGGAAAGTGTTTAAAAACAACATTACTGCCACCTATTCTTCAATTTTGTTGACAAGTAACATGGGATCCAAAGGCCAATATCTCTGCAAAAAATGAACAGATATCACTCTGTACTTCTTGAAATTTTAAGTATTATTTTCATAATCTGTATATAAAAGAGATCATGAGGATCTTGTGGAGAATAATTTGTTGGTGTTGAAAAATACATAGGTAATTTCTCAGTCAATAGATTCTTTCCAGTCAGAATATTAATCCTTAAGTCTCATCTTAATCACACCAACAGACTTGAAAAGTTTATTTTACAGCAATTCTGTCAATATACATCAGATAAAATAATTGAGTGGGCACTGAGACATATTTCATCCCTTAATCATCCTTTCCAAGCTGGATACATCAACCATTAGGCTACACTGGCATGGTAATACTCTTTGCTTGATAACTTAAAGACACTTCAGTTATTCTGCACAAGGTTGAAGTAGTTCATTAAAGGAAATTCAAAGATATTTTCCTCCTGACACACACGAGTATCAACTTACTGTGATTGCAAGGAACCTGAAGGTGGTAGGAGTTACAGCAATAAAGTCCTTGGGCAGTCAAAAATCATTAAATCCACACCCTGCACTGTGTTCCTGGCACTCCTGGCACTAATGACAGGACTAACAAATCTCAGCTTGGGATTCTGAGAGGGATTAGGCATCTGGCAGATGCAAAAGATCAGTTTTATCAAGAATAAGACGGTTTTGGAAATACTCCAAAGGAAATCTGAGACTCCTGGGGAACCTCTGCATCACAAGTCACGTTGCCTGCAGATCTTCAGTTTGGGAAACACAGGGGAGAAATGTCATAGGAAGATGTGGATATCTCAGTTTGGAGTTTATGTCTGGAATGCAAGAGTCAGATTTGACACTTTAATTTCCTGTATGGATTCAACCCTAAATAACTCCCTTTCATGATTAAGCAGTTCTGCTCACAGGAATCCTGTTGCAAAGCAGCAAATTTGACATCACATGCAGGTAGTAATCCACAGATGGGACTGTCTCTCCTTGTCAAAGATGCTGAATACATTAATTAAAAAAAAAAAAAGAGAGAGAAAATGTTCACTTATAATGAAAAAGCTAATTTAGCTTCCTGCCAGAAAGGCCATAACATATGACATGAAATTAATACCAGCAGTGAAGTAACTTACAGTTAGCTTGTGACTGATTTAGAATTAACACTATCCTTCAGAATTGTTAAAAAAAACCCAACAAAAATAAGCAAACAATCAAAAAAACCCACAGTACATAAATAACTGCCTGAAGAAAAATATTCCCCTGTCTGTAGTTCTCTCACTCTCCAGTCCTTCATTTGGCATTTTTTGATACTTTGGAGAAACCTGAATATTTCTGAGACCTGTGTTTTGTCTTACACTTTTTTTTTTCCCTGCAATTTACTCTAATGATATTCCAGTATCACTGACCTTGAGTCTGTAGGCCAGAATGTAGATCAGATCAGCTACTCTGTGTTCAGAATAACAAAAAGATTAAGGTTAAGAACAGAATCACAGAAGCCAAAGTAGAATGACAACATAAATTGCCAATGGATGCACCATACCTATCAGCATGCTTAATAAAAAAATAATAATTAATCTACTCACAGTATAAAATTATCATCCGTGGCAATTGTGAGTGCTAAAATGAATTTCTCTGGAATTGTGAATTTAAACCAAAGTGACTGAAGTCTAGTTCAAAAACATGACAGAAAGAGAGGGAAGAGCTGAATATAATTTAATCACATTGTAAAGTCAATGTCTATCTGCAGGAACATTTGCTGTTTGTTGCAATTTCCACAGGCCTCTTACAGATTTTTCATTTTTAAATGGGGACTTGCATAGGTTTTCTTCTTCATAAAGTTTGTGAAATAAATGCTGCAAAGCAGCACAGAACCTCACAAGATAGCTAAATATAAGGACATACATATGCACAACAAGTATCAGAATTTATGTTGCCATTCTACGAATTATACAGGGCAGGTAAGATTGTTGAATAGACAGAGGAAAACTTTACCACAGGAGAAAGCAATAAAATAGGAAAATAAGGTTTTGGACTTATTACTTTTTAAATTTATGGTCCATGAAATGCATTCAAGAGGTCAAGCCATATCTTCAGGTGATTTAAACAGGTAAAGTTCTAGGAAAAGGAAGAAATCTGTGCTGAATTCCACCGCTTTTGGATCTGCCTCACGCGGAGATGCCAAGTTTCCTTCTCCACATTGCTGCCACAGGTCACACGCAGGGAGAGAAGCTGACTTTCCTGCAAAAATCAGATTATACGAGGAAGCTGATCTGAGTTGACATGATTTGATTTGGGTTAGAAGATTAATCCAGACTTCAGCTGCCAGAGGCTTTTAGATAAATAGCACTTAGCCCACTTACACTGAATGGATTTTTTTTTCAAAGGAAGGAGTATTAATTAGAACAGCATGGAAGTGCAAGAAATCTGCAAAGACTTAGGATCCATGTGACAAAGGCTATGAAATACTGCTGCCTGCAGAGATTATAGTATCGATGTTGGACACGGGATGTGTGTTTCTATGATCTGCTTAGCGACCGTACTCCTGGCTCATCTGATGAGGAAAGAAATGTGGCATCTAAAAGCACTGAGGAGCAAACAAAATAGTCCAGCCTGCTTCAAAAGGACTGTGAAGACAAAAGTTTTACAGATGCCAGTCCTGGCCTGAGGCTGAGTAAAACCTTAATCCAAGATAGGACAAGCATTGCGGCAACTTAACATTTCAGTGCAGTGCAAGTGTGACACCATTTCCATGTTGTCACCAGTCAGATGTGATCCTTCTACATGTATTTCCTTCTGGTATGTCCTTCTGAAATATTTTTGGTTTGGGCATGTCATTACCCAAGTCTCTTGTTGGAGTTGGTTGTTCCCTAGGTAGCAGAATCTTCGGTTAGGTTCCTTCTAAATTAAAATTAGCAGACCAAAAGAAAGACAAGTTATTGTAATTTGGAAAAATTTGCAGTTTAATGTCCTTGGGTTGGAGGGGCAGAGCGTGGGATTTTACTCCAAGAAAAGTGGAAAAGTAACACTTTAATTTGGAGAACGATGTCTCAAATGTTGGCCACAGAAATGACCAGAGGGGTGGAACATCTCTCCTGTGAGGAAAGGTTGAGAGAGTTGGGGTTGCTCAGCCTGGAGGAAAGCTCCAGGGAGATCTCATTGTGGCCTATCAAAACTTAAAGAGCACTTATAAGAAAGATGCAGAGAGAATTTTCTACCATGGCCTGCGGCGATTTGACAAGGAGAAATTATTTTAAACTAAAGAGGATAGATTCAGACTAGATATGAGAAAGAAATGATTTATGAGGAGGGTGGTGAAACACTGGCACAGAGAGGTGATGGAGGCCCCATCTCTGGGAACAGTCATGGCCAGAGTGGAGGGGCTCTGAGCAACCTGATCTAGTTGAAGATGTCCCTGCCCATAGCAGGGGGGTTGGAACTTGATGACATTGACAGGTCTTTTCCAACCCAAATGATTTTGTGATTCTAAGAAGAACAAAACCACAAAGAGTGGACTGGAATGCCCAGCTAATTGATAATACCATGTGGGAGGTTTAAGGCTGTCAAAATCCACTGTGTTAAACTCTGAACAAACCCAATTCCATTCATGTATCCTAAAAAGATGCAGCCAAGAGCAATGTAGAGATATAGTTTCTGTTGATATAGAAATTAATTGCATTCTCTAGTGTCACACAAAAAATCTGTGGCATAAACGAGATTTTGGTTGGCTAGAGCTCAGCTAACAGCCCACTCATAAAATGTTGAATGACTAATTAATGTTCTTTGGGATTTCCAAATGAGGTTATATTAAAACACTGTTCAAATTATAAAATGGTTGGTAATTTCTGCAAAACTGAGAACACTGACATCTAGCTTCATTTTTCCCAAATATCAAGAGTTTAGTCTAAGGTACTCCTTATGGAATATCACTAGAGACAGGTGACTCAAGGACATGCACATCCTAAGTGTGTATGATAGGTAAGCAGATGTGGGTGTGTGGAAAATGCCCAATAGAACTGTGAAACTACTTTTTAGATATTTTAAAATCCTACCTAATATCTGAAACTGGACTTGGACATGGAAACTGAATCACCCACCCTGAAATGATGCCATTTAGCCAGGGTGAGGTAATGCTAAAAATACATATATATATCTAAGGAAGCTTGACATCTATAAAAAAGTAAAATATTCTTTTTGGAATAAAAAAAATCCTGGAATCCATATCTAGACAGGCAGATAAGAATCCTTTCCAACACAAATTATTCAGTGAGTTGAAGAGTTAAGTCCCATGCTTTACTGTTCAGACCTTAAATTTACATGAATAATGTTGTCCAGCTCTTAGGACATCTGGTTCATTTTGGGAATTTGAATAGGTCCTATCCCACTTGTTTGTGTTGCCTCATTTTCTTTATATAATGGTCATGAACAAAAAATTTACTTTGTAAATTCAAGTTTTGTAGCTGCATATACTCCTTTCCATCTTACACTTGCTCAGTATTTAATGACTCCTACCACTGCCTATAGGAAGGAAGGGAAGACTTCAATCCCATTTGAATTACTAAGTGGCATAACTTAGCAAAGTGTTCCTTAAATACTGGTTTATTTCATCTCACTATTTATTTGTAGTATTAGACTAGTGATCATTCTATCAATTCATTGTTCCATTAAAAGCCACTGAAAAGGCAGAAATACACAGATTGCACACTAGTTTTTATTAATGTAAAAGAAACTCTAATATCAGTAGAACTTTCATTAGACACACAAGCACAAGAATCCCCACTTTTCAAAAAATAACTTAATGGCAATGCTAAGAATACAAGGAAAGATTCTTCATTGAATCACAGAATCATTTAGGTGAGAAAAGACCTTTTAGATCATCGAGTCCAACCATTAACCCAGCGCTGCCAAAGCCATTACTAAACCATGTTCCCAGGTGCCACATCCACACGTCTTTTGAACACTTCCAGGAATGGCCACTCCCTGGGCAGCCTGTTGCAATGTTTGACCACCCTTTCAGTGAAGAAATATTTCCTAATATCCAATCTAAGACTCCCTCACTGATAGTCTGACACCTCTTGAATTCATTTCAACCATCGCTCAGATAAGAATGAGTCCAGGAAAAATATGTCCTACAGAATGTATCTGCAGCCATTTGGGATCAAGAGTCAGCCATGGAAAGTTTAGAAAATACTGGAAGCATAAGTAACAACATACCAGCGAATAAAATTTGCAACACTGGGGAGATATGAGTTTTCAAATGAAAGTTTTCTAAAAACTCAACTCCTTGTCCAATGAGCGAATCTCTTCCAGAGAGAACAAATTACCGTGTAATAAACTTGCAAAGCTGAAATGTACTTTGCCTGCATTATGGTTACATATTATGGATTCTTCAAAGCTGCCATGGAGGAATTAATCTTTTTCATACCTTTCAAGTGAGATACTAATTTTGTAGATACAACTGTATCTATCTAAATACACACTCACAAAATTTTGATATATATATATACAGATATGTACATATATGTGAGTGTGTGATTGTGTGTATGTATATGTATAAATATAAAAATATATTTTTATTATCTATTGATAAAAAGATCTTGGATAAGAAATATATAACAGCGTTTCCTCTCACTAATCCTGTTCTCAGTAGATAATCTCATTCACACTTGTTCTCCTTACAGAAAAAATTTCAGCCACAACATTCCGTGGTTTCCTACTCAACTAAACTGCAGTTAGGTACTTTTTCGTTGGGATTGGCATGTGAAAGAAATATTAAAAATTTCTTCTTTTTTTTCTTTTTCCTGGAGAAGAGTAAGTTTGTTACAGAAAGCATATACTCTGCATTTTTCTCCCCTCAAAAACAGGGATGTGGAACTAATGGTTAAGTTTTAAAGCAAAAATACCTTTAAGGCCAACAAAATTAAGTTTTTGGAAATTGCTTTTGGAATGGCTGTTGAGTTATGACAAGCTCATTCTGAAAGCTCTGGCACACAGCCTTACGCATTTTCTTTTTAAGATGGTTTATGATTAGAGCTCCGTGTGTAAATCAAGGAAAAAAGGCAACAATTTTCATTGGTTAGAGACAGTAAAAATAATCAAGGTTCTCTGTGGTCTGCCAAGATAAATGCATAGGGAAGAAAAGTATTAAACTGCACGTTTTCACTTTTAACAGTGATTTGAAATTTTCAGGCAATAGAAGATAAATGAAAGCAGAAATCCGTGGTGTTCTTCACCATAAGAAAAAGGCAGGAAATAATAAAAGTTTTACAGATCTCCTGTCTGATGTGTTTATAATAATATTCAGCTACTACCTGGTGTGCTTTTCATCAGTAAACTTCAAAGTACTTTTCAAAGCAAGTAATCTTTAGGGAGATTTGGGAAAATTCCAGCTAAAACATGTTTTGATCAGGTTTTGCATAAGGAGGAAAAACAAAACAATTTGATTTGCCAGTTTTCCCAGGCATCAGGTAGATTTTTCACAGAAAGTACAAACTAGACCTCAGCTTTATATGGTGTGACACTTCGTGTTAGCACAGACATCACTATTGCCTGAAGCATTGTTAGAGAAGGAATTTGCAATTTGTTTACCCCTTCTTTAAAGCTGTTATTCATTGAGCAAGATTATATGGAAACAACTTGGCTTTGAAGTAACCAATATGTGGTTGTAATTAGGAGTTTTACAGGTATAAGTGTTCTCTGACTGCAGTCTCTGTGATTTATGCATGGAAAGATAAGAGGAGCTGTCCCAAAACTGTTTAGAGAGGACAAAGAATGGCCACTACCAGGTCTAATGGGTAGGAGGGGGGTAAAATTTCTTTGGAAGAGGCAAAATCATCTCAGCACTTAGTTGTCCAGAGAAGCTGTGGCTGCCCCATCCCTGGGAGCGTTCAAGGCCAGGTTGGATGGGGTTTGGAGCAACCTGGTCTGGTGGAAGGTGGAGGTTGGCATTTCCCATGTCAGGGGGCTTGAAATGAGATGGCTTTGAACGTCCCTTCCAAATCATTCCGTGATTCTATGATGCTGATGTAGCTCCTAACACATGGACGGTTCTTGTGGCTGGTTTATCCTGCAAGATGTGAAATACTGTTTCTCTGTTTAAAGGTTGAATATTTTATTGTCCTGTGTCAGGGAACTGAATGGTGAAAAAAACAAACAAAAGCCATTCCCTAGGGTCCTGGCAGAAGCTTTTTCACTGACCCATCTGATAGCTGACAAGGATTGTTGCCAAGTAAGGAGGAGGAACAAAAAAGCACCTCTCTAAGAGAAAGGATTTCAATGCACAAAAGAAATTTTTTTTGTGTGTGTGATATGGATGCAGAATGCTTAACCCCAAAGATGCCCTATTCTCCTAAGATATATGACAGTGTCTCTTAAACTTGTCCTAGTGGAGTAAAGGACTATATTTCTGCAGAGTTCTTGCACTGCAGAGAGGAGATGTATTAATGACAGTGGCTTCAGTGCTGACCATGTGCTGAAAATAGGAATGAACTGAAAATCTCCATATTCATTTCACGAAGGTCAGTGAACAGACATCATTGCAATACATCTTTTAAGCCTGAGGGAACTGATTCTACATTGTATCATTTTAAGTTTATGTCAGTTCAACTTCTCTGAAATCACTGGAGTTAGAAATGGCATAAAGCTGGAAGAAAGTAGCAGTGAGTCATGCCTTTTTATTTTCAAATATAGGAGCCAAGTGTTTATGGTGGTTTCACCAGGAAGTCAGAATAAATGGGGAGATTTGGAGTGGGTTTTGATGACTTGTCTGAACCCGTAGCTCATGAATCCATGCAAACCAAACCCAAATTGCAGTGCATGCACACATCCCAGTGAAAAAAACCTGCTGACTTTCACATGGCTCTAGCTGCAAAGTCACATTCATTTAACATATTTTCCTTTGTAAACTGTTCACAAAAATCTGCAAATAGTCAGAGAGTGTTTGTAGGGCAGAATGGCTGCACAGAAAGGATGCAATCAGAACAGATTTGCTGGTCTATACAGCAGGTGAAAAGAAAACAAATCCAAACAAAACACCCTGAAAACAAAATGACCTATTTGTGATTTCACAAATTGATCAGGCAACTGCCCACCTTCAAGCCTGAATTCCTTCTGTAGATTGCTGTCTTTCTGAATTAGTGGTAAAACCTCCAGACTCTATGCATTGAATCCATACATTTAGTGATGTGCAGTCAAGAATGGAAATTCTTTGCCATACAGCCCACAGGTATTTTTCCCTTATCAGTCACACAGGTGGTGATTTAGGGATAAACACCATTAAGTACTGAGTCAATATCCCCCCAATGAGTATTGTAGTACTACGATATTGCTTGGAGAGTGATGAAATTCCAATCCATTTTTTACTCCTGTGAAATACAGCTGGATCCTGGACTCAAAGCACTGCAGTAAAAGCGTGTAAGTGTTGGTATGATATACCCTGCACTCAGCCAGTTTGTGAACACTAAGTGTGTTTTAAAGATTGTGCACAATTTCTAACCACAGCAGAAAATCTGGATCAATACAAAAAGAAGACTTCAAGGTTTTGGGGGGAAAAAAGCCCACTTTGTTTTACACATTTCTGGATGGAAACTCTCTTGCATTCCTTCTTCCCCCATACACCCAAAGCACAGAGTGAATTTCAATAAAAAACAATTTACAATAAATTATTCTTACCCTTCTAGGTTGTCTATAATTAGTGACTTAGACTTGATCTAGTTTTGCCATCCTAAGGCTGAGAAACATTTTATAGGTGTACTTTTACCACAGAACTCTTCTACCTCAATATTATAATCACTGTTGTATAAAGGTAGAAACTGAGGAGCAAATCTTTCCTGAAGCCATGGAAGACTGGGGCAGAGATGGGTAGAGAACTGGGAACTGTCAAATCACAGCCCCACTGCTTTTCCCTTTGAGAACCTGCAATGCAAACAGTGGAGTTCAGCAATGCTGCCAAGAGAAGATTTGAAAGCTGTGAAGGCTGCAGGGATGGCTGGACACCATCTGGAACAAAGAACTTGCTCATGTGAGGAAGGATTGGGGAAGCACTGGAACAGGTTGCCCCTGGAGGTGTTAAAAAAAATGTGCAGATGTGGTGCTTGGGGACATGGTTTTGTGGTGGACCTGGCAGTGTCAGGTTGATGGTCAGACTCAACCATCTTAGAGGTCTTTTCCAACATTAAAGATCCTTTGATTTTATGAGAAATTTTTGCCCATTCAGAAAGTCCCCTGGAAGAAAACAACATTAAAGAAGGAGTGTTTTGGGGAGCATAAGCACGTTGAACTGACAAATGTAGAACTGCATGTCCAGTAGCTATTTTTTAAAGTACTTGCTTTCACAGTGGTGGCTTAAATTAACCACAAAACCCATTAAAAAAACCACCAAAATTATGTCAGGTGCCAATTCTCTAATATAAACTCGCCTAGACTGCTTATCACACCATATACTATAGATCATTAATTTAAATATATTGCAAAGTAAAAAAGTTTAGATCCACTTTCCCTGTGCAGTTAATGAAGAGAAAGAGGCTACAAAGAGGCTACTGCAACACAGGACACCTAAGATTTGCTAATGCAGATAAGTAGAGTGACCAAGATTCAAAAAACTGCCTTGGAAAGAGGAATCTGCTCTCACACAGGCAAAAAAAATGAAGATACAGAACTAAGGGAAAATGGTTGGTAAATGAACACATGCTACAGGGGCTGTATCTTTCAAACTTTGAACAGGAACCAGAAATAAAAAAATAAAATGGCATCTTTCTACACTAAGAAAAGGAGAATTGGCAAAACACCAAGACAGTATGAGGGTGCCAGAAGCCTCATAGTTGTATGGATTGTGTGTTCTTTCTGCAGTAACTCTCAAGAAAAGAACTTCTCTTTTAATGTTTTCCTCCTCAGGAGGAAATGAGGCAAAGAGAGGCATTTCATGGAGATGGACTGCTAAAGTGGATGCTCCTGGACTGTGAAGGAAAGGAAAGTACTTGAGAATAAATTACATTGCTTTTGCTGGCCTTTTTTTTTTTTTATTTAAATTCTCAGATAGTTTCCCTTTTTATTCCAGATCACCAAGAAATATGGAACTATATGGTTGGAAGGGCCAAAAAAATTCAGTTTTCTATCTTCTTTAACATAGTTATTCCCATCATCCCTAAGAGATGTTGGTATAGACTGTTCCTGGTGATCTCCCATGTTAGCAGCTCCAAGGCTTGCCCAGTCAATATATACCAGTGTATCACAGCCCTGACAGTCTTTTTGTTCTTAATATTTAGCCTGAATTTTCCTTGTTATAAATTGACTGTTCCTTTCCTACCTTTCAAGGAGACAGAGAAGAGATAATTTTTTTCCTCTTTGCTGAATTATCCTTGCAATGGGTCCTGTGATGGTCGTGGTCTGTAAGTAACACTGGTCTATAAATTAGTCCTGTAAATATCTAAAAGGTAATATCAGACCAGAAACCAGGGCAATTATCTCTCTTCTTTTTTTTTCTTTTTCCCTCTGCATATTTGAGAAATATTTTCATTGACACCTTTCCATTCAGATATTAAAACTGACATCATGAGATGTGCCTCTTAGTCAACGTGGAAAAACACTGTATGTGATTCTCTTTGTCTGCTCTCTTGATTTTTATCATGTTACGACAACCTTTAATTTATTTCTCACTCTGAGTTCCATATTTTCCCTCTCATCATATGCCAATCTCTTCATCCCTGTTGCTGCTAGTTCCCGAAGTGCTGAGCTCTCAGAGGGTCTACAACACTTTCCATATGAATACAGAGTAAAACACCAATTTTTTTGTGCATTCACCCTTAATGCTTGGATTTTTCTTTTTTTTCAAATTAAAATTTTCTGTAAAATCTTAAAAGCACGTAGAGTTGAAAATGCTGACAGAATGAATTTTGCTGTTTTGTTCCAATTTTCCTCTTTAGTTTGTTTTTGTTCTGTTTTGCTTTACTCTTGTTTTTGCTTTATTTACCTTTCTAACTCCTCGTCTACAGCGCTGCACAAGAATTTGTTATGGCACAATAAATTCCTCCACGTAACTCAAATCACATGAGCTCTGTAATGCAAGATGTTACGTGCAGGGTTGAGTTAGAAATAGAATTGTCTGCCTTAACCAGACACTTGCTGGTATACACTAAAACCTGTCTTACTTCTTCCCCTCATTACCAGGTTAATGAGAAAAGATAAAGAAATAGGCCAGAAAGGAAAAACTGTTATTGAGGCTGATGGTCACGACCTCACAAAAACATGATATGACTCATCGCTGGGAAAAATGAAGGTTCAGCAGGAGGAAATTGTCACAAATGCAGGGTCATGATGGAGAAGCAACTTCTATCACTTGATTTGCAGGGTTTAGGACGACACGGTCATGACATCTCACACTGTACATATATCAGTCATTCCTCCACTGCACAGAAGCAGCTGCAGGTTCCCCAGGGCCAGAGATGCAAAGTTGGGTATCACAGGAGAGAAACGACATTTCACCTCGTCTTCAGGAATGATTTCACCAAGAAGCTTCTCTAAACAATGCAAGACCAATTTGGTGGCAAACTATAATGAAATTCCCCTTCCAGATTTTGCAAAGACTGCTGGATTTTCCCCCCTTCCTTTTCCAAGAGGAAAAACCTATACAAGTTTTTGTACAAGACAGGAAGCAGTTCCAGTGCAGCTGGACCTACTTCCCTGTACCAAAGCACATCATATACTGCCAACAAATCTGTATGAATCTATTATAAACTAATTGTTCTCTGTGGATGTGAGCAGGATGAGAAGACTATACTTTAGATGCAAATACTTTTATTGTAATATTGGTACTTCTTTCTCCTTTACCTGTAGTCACAGTGAATCAGTCATATCTTTTTAAACTACATCAGACAGCAAGATTGTGTTCACTACATCCCTGCTTAGACAGGTACTCCTTTTCCAAAGGAGGTGTTACAATACTTGTCACAAAGGAGACAGCACTTGTCAACAAGGATTGCACAGCTGAATCAGAAATATTAATTTATACATGCTTAGTTAAAAAGGGTGGTACTGCAGTAAATCATCTGTGCTGACAGATGTCTCCTGCTCCCTGTAGCAACTGAATTAACAGCTTCACTCATACTGTAACAGGAAGATCTACCTAAAGGCAGAGCTAGGATTAGGGTTAAAAGAGAGTACAAGCTTCTGGTTTCAGTCCCAGTCATATTATTAACTGCAAAATCAAGCTGTGTTCTCATCTAGGTATTGGTCTGAGCTCCTCTCCGCTTACATCGCCAGGAACATATGAAACACAGCAGTTTCTTGATGAGGAGATCAAAGAGAAAGAGTAATGACAATTCCAGGAAAGCAGTGCCCCTCCTGTGCCAGAAGCTGCATAAGGCAAAGATCACATTAGTGACCCCTGACTCCAACGGTACCAGGAATATTGACTGTGCAAATGAATATCGACCGCACAAACAGCAAACAGGATGTTTAGATTCTGTCACGATTCAGCCGCCACACAACGAGGAAACAGGACTATCAGAGAAGACAAAGAGCTTCTCTAAACAGACAATGTTACTGCTGGATAAAACACTTGTGATGATGTGGAGATCAATACAGAAGTCTCCAAGAGTTTAATACACAGCTGAGTATTTATGTAGAACACTAAAGGATGACGTTTGGTGAGGTGTCAGGCACAGGTTGTGTAAACAGCCAGACAGAAAAAATCTGGGAGCAGGAAAACAGGATAACTATGGGTCAGTCCTGCCCAATGCTCACCACACATCAATCACTCAATCTCCCAGGGCAGGAGGATGTATTGCAGCAAAGACAGCAGTGATTCAGTGCAACACTGAGCAGCCCAACACTGCTGAGTTCCTCTTCCTCTTTCCCTGGCATC
The DNA here is from genome assembly GCF_003984885.1 of Neopelma chrysocephalum. NCBI lineage: Eukaryota > Metazoa > Chordata > Aves > Passeriformes > Pipridae > Neopelma > Neopelma chrysocephalum. Next base: position 908,392 of record NW_020897745.1, on the reverse strand, counting down.
TAGAGATGGACTAAAGGACTAAAAGGCAATGCTTCTGATTTTCACAGCTCTGCCAACCACCACGATTAGTAAGATATTTGTGAGCCTGTTCGCTGTAGATAAAAGATATCTTATACTGTCAGGAGGAAAGAGAGCTTTGCTTTGTCCCAGAGGGGAAATATGTACAGACTTGGATAGAGAGAAGTGGAGCACTAAATGGACAGCCTTTCCCAGAAGTCGGTTTTGTTCCTTCAACCAAGAGAAACATCTGTTTTTTTCTCCTCTTGCATTTCTTTGAAGTGCTGAATAAATTCCAGTTAGTTTGGTTCATTGGTTAATCGTAGGGCTTCTGTCGAGTGAGGGGAGTGAAGTGAGAATTTTGCTGGGGGACATTTAGCACATTGTATGGTTTGTGGAAGGAAAGATAAACTATTTAAGGACAATATGAAAACCTGGATAAGTTGGAGTAGCCTAAATTGCAGAGCTGTATTTCTTCACATGTAATTCAACTGTTGTGAAGAAGACAAAAATACAAAATGCTTCACTCTTGCTTTAATATAACTGCTAATGCAAAAAAAAAAAAAAGAAAAATATGAAAATAAATAGAACTAAAGAAAATATGTAAAATAATGCTTAATACATGACCGCAGAGTACATTCCACTTGTTCTTACCTTGTTCTTACAGCTCTTTTAAGAGATGTGGATCCAAAGAACCTCCCGAAATGCCCTGGATAAGTGATCTGGTTTTTAAAATATCAAGAACAGGTATTCCTGACAGTTTTCTAAGCTCTCTTACTCACTCTAGCTGGAACTGTAGTTCAAAAACAGATTTTGTTGTTTTGTTCAGCCATGTCCTCTTTTGACTTTGAATGGTGCCAAAAACCATAGGAAAGACAAAGGCAAGAGAATTAACCAGACTGACTGAAATCTAAGACTAAAGAAAAAGACAGAAATAAAGACTGTAAAGTGAATAAAGAGTCTTATGTACCTCATTAATGCTGTATTTCAGTAGCAATAATCAAGAATTATTAAAGTAGGTTTGCTTTAAACTGAAACATAGACTCAAAATTTCTAAAAAAACCCAAATCCAAGGCAAACAAAACCTAAAATTTCCTTAGAAAAGTAAAATCAAATCAGAGGTTTGTTATTTTCAGGAAAAGAAATAGGCAAACCCTGCCAGGTGCACAGTGGCTCTATAACTGGCTTAGGTATAGTCCTCTGGAGTTAAAGACTTCCCTGCATCATGGGAATAGCCTAGAAATCACACAGCCCTGCTTTGGAATCATTTCCCTGCCTTATACTTCGGAAACCGACAACAACTTGAAATCCAAGAATACCTGGAATGACCTTTGAAAATCCACTCCTTACAAGTTAAACAGATGGGCATAGAACACTTTGCTATTTTGGAAAACATTAGTTTAAATCATTCCTTCAATAAAACACTGCCTTTATCGTGAATCCTCATTTCCCTATGAATGTACAGCAAAACGTCCCAGATAAGCTCTGGCTGCAACAGAAACTGCTCTGTTTTCTCCCACGGTTTTCCAATTCCAAAATAAGTCGAAGAAAGGAGAAAAATTACCTAAAGTATGATGAAAGCTATTTCATGGTTTGCTAGGAGAACAGACATCTGTAGTTAGAAGAGAAAATACCAGCTGAGCTGGTTTAAAAATGAGGCTGATGTGCTGCTTGGCACGAGCCTCACACCGTCGCACACAAAAAGCCTGCCATGAAATCGGCACTTCTGGAGTATTTCTGTAGCACCTGCAGGCATATTCATGCATGACACTTCCTTAAAGTGAAGCCTTAGCAAAAATGCCATTTTCCCAGTTTAGAACTAAAGATCTGTAGAAAAGCTCTGCGAAGAATCACAATTTCCAGTGCATTCCTCCACCCCCAAGACTGTCCTTTGCTTCTGTCCCTTCTCAAACACTCTCTAACATCTGATGTGCAGGAGGTGAAGGGAAGCCTTATTAATCAACCACAAAGTACATTAAAGCACCTAAATAACTTGTTTATACAAATGATCTGCTCCAGTGTAAGTGATGAGGTCGGGAGTCCCGTTTGTTGTGCTGTGCTGTTTTATGGATGCAGCAGGAGGCATCGGCAACTGTAATTTCGTCACGCTCTGCTTTCCATCCCTCCGAAGGATCATCACTCTTGGGCTGTCAGATGCATCGAATATCCCAGTGCATGTTGCATGTTTGATAGAGCGCTACCTCGGCCATTAATCATGCAGGGAGCTAAATTTCCTCTGTCAATATGGTAATTCTGCGAGGGCGAGGATGTGTTATCAATTCTTATTGAGGAAATGACAATGAAAAAAGTGGGTCAGCGTGAGGTTGCCTTAAAGCAGTTTCTTAAAATTATCTGACCAGCTAAATTTCATAATATGATTTAACTCTAAACTGTTTTCCATATCCTGTTACATACCAAGTCTTAAGGATTGACCTTTTTTTTTTCCTGAAGTGCATCCCTTTCCCAGAGTATAATATCACTTCAGGCAGAAAAGGGGGGATTTTAAACATTATCCCATGACAAGATAATTGGCTATGGCAATAAAAAGAAAGTTTCCAGGGTCTTGCTGGTTTTGGAAAAACATTTTAGAAAGACAACTGTACTGACAAGGACACTTAGAAATCCTCCAAACTATCAATAGTCATTTAGGATGTCAAACAGGTGCAGAGACTAAAATAAAACAATATGAGATATGTCAGGCATTTCAACTTAACATTCCTGAAGTCATTAAGTGTAAGAACAAAAAAAACTATGAAAACTCAAATCAGCTTCAATAACATCAAAATTCAACTTAAAGAATTATGGATGATCAGTATTAACACAAAAAGATTTCTGAGGGAATAGATCTCTTTGATCCAACAGAGAAAGGTATAATGAGACACTATGGCTGGAAGCTGAAGGTAGACATATTCAGAACAGAAAAAAAGGGAAACATTTTTAAGGATGAATGTAATTAACTGTTGGAACATTATACTTAGAAGGACAGTGAGTATTTCGTCCCTTGACATTTTGGAATCAGTCATTTTCTAAAAAAAAGCACATTAGTACACTTACAAGTGGCTATGAGCTTGATACAGGGATCATTCTTATGAGGAAAGAAAAAAATAGACTGATGTGGAGTAACTCTTAGAGGTCTGTTCATAAGTACAGTGTCCTGTTACTAATCCAATGTTTTAATTTTTTTCTTGTATATTCTGGTTATGAGGTTGTTTAACCCGGTGAAGAGAAGGCTCAGGGGGGACCTTATTGCTCTCTACAACTCCCTGAAAGGAGTTTGTAGCCAGGTGGAGGTCAGGCACTTCTCCCAGGCATCCAGCAACAGGACAAGGGGGCACAGTCTTAAGCTGTACCAGGGGACATTTTAGTTGGACATTAGAAGGAATTTCTTTCTTCACAGAAAGGGTGATTAGACGTTGGAATGGGCTGCCCAGGGAGGTGATGGAGTCACCATACCCAGAGGTGTTTAAGGAAAAACTGAATGTGGCACTTGGTCGTGTCACATCCAGGGGCGGTGTTCAGTCATAGGATGGACTCAATGGTCTCAGAGGTATTTTCCAACCTAATTGATTCAGTGATTCTGTGATTTTAGTAATGGCAACAACTGCCCATATTTTTCCCCCTAACTTCCTATAATTAATACAGCAACAGCAGAAGGGTTAATTCTATTGAAGATATTTCAATCATCACTAGTTAAATTAAGGACCTGTGGTAAGGGATGCAGCTTTCTGTGGGGTTACTGTTCCATGACACCAAAAATAGCAACTGATGTTTAGTGATGGGGATGCTGATACACAAACCTTAGAGGATGTAAGTTTTGATTCCAAGAGAGAGTAACCACCTTGTAGGATAGGTTTGGGAGGCAGAGACATTCATAAAGACGGTGAATATAAAGTGCAGTAATTAAAATTAAGAAATGCAGATATCATTCTAGCAGAATCACTTTTAAAAAATTGGATTTTTTTTTCTCAAAGAATGGTTAGCCGGTGAAATTCTTTTCCTCTGAAGACCATCTGCTCCTCTTCCATTTGAAGGTTGGGATAATCTCAGCATGCAACATTTCCATGTGCAGTCTGTGAAGTTATGCATGGAAGAAAATTCACATGAAACAAATAAAATATTTATTTTAATGTTTATTCTTTCGTACGTTTTCTCTACTTTTGCACTGAGTACTAGTCAATACTAAAGAAATTCCACAGTTTCCATCCAAAAATTGGACAATTTAACCCCACCAGTAGCAGATCTCCCCATGTACAAGGCTGCATACATTTACATCAGGGTAAAAACACTTTTAAAGTTGCTGCATTCAGCTTGAGTGCCACAAAAGACAAACAATACATTATGCTTAATTTACTTATGTATCTGATAGGAAATTTATGTGTCACTGAGAGAAAGAAGTTTTTAATATTCCCCATACATGACAAGAAGCAGATGAGAACCAAATGTGGAACTGTTCATTTTGGGGAGGATTTTTTGGTTTATTTTGTTTCTTCGTTGTCCTTGTAAACTGTTCTTGAACCAGAAGCAGCACATGAGAGGGTCACAGGCTTGAACTGTTTTCTCTTTACATATTTCAGGTAATCTTTCTCTGAGTGGTAAAAACCAGAATCTGCTGATCCCAGGGTTGAGCAGGCTTAGATTGATGCCTCTATTCTTTGCTTTAGCAAGTGACCTTAATTCACATATTCTATCTATTTTAATAAATGGTATTATTTACTGCACTGACACAGTATAGTATTTTTAAAGTATTTATGAAAGCAGCCTTTACATACACACCACTGATATTTATCCTTGGGTTGCTGCCAGGGAATGAGCAATGTATGGGTTGAACAATGAGTTTGGATTATACAGTATTTATTACTTTTCTTTTTTATCTCTTTCATAGGATAGACAGAAGCTTTCATCTGTTATAAAGCACAATACTGCTTTCTCCACATGATAGTATTACTGCCTTACTAGATCTTTTCTCCTAACCCACCCTGTCATTTCTGGGTTTGAATCTTCCTTTATGCATCTACATATCTCTCTTTTTTTTTTTTTTTTTTGTTGATAGAACACAAATATTTTACTATTTTCTTGATGTCCAATATTCTAATAATATTTTAAGAATGTCATGCTCCATTTAAGTGTCAGGATGAAGACATCCAGTGTAATCTCTTTTTCCTGTAAGTGCTTCTGACTTCTTTTTGTCTGTATAATTCTGTCTTGAAAGGAACCTTTTGCAAACTAATGTTCTTAAGGACACTGTGGATGAAAAGAGCTCACCTATGGCATTATGGAGAAACCAAACTGGCAGTGGGTGCATAGCTGGGGAAGGGAGATACTAGAATGAAAAAAGAAGTAATCTAACTAGAGTGTGGCAGTGTAAAAGCTCATTGCTGAAGTGAAGGATAAGGAATTAAAAAATGAGTATTATGTATTTCTTCTAAGTGAGCTAAATTCTAGTTGGAGCTTCCAGACTGACAGTTCTGAAGAAGTTGGCTCTGAAAAGGATGCTGAGACCAGAAAAGTGCAAGTTTCTCTCCATCACTGGGTATTCAATCTGCTCAAGGGAGGACGAATTTTCTACCTGCATTCAGTCCGTTTCTTGATGATTTGGATCTATAAGACAATGATCAGAAATGATCAATTAATTTCGTATAAAGTCACCTTCAAGTTGTAATTGGTGATGGTTATTACATCTTACTTCACAGGCTGGTGTCTCCTGGGTGATGCTAAACCTTTGTCAAGGTACAAAGAAGAAGGAACAAAGTGAATAACAACAACAATAATTATAATAATAATAATATTTTATTTAGGAGGAACTTTGGGAAGCAGCTTCTCAGTGTGATAAAGATGAATGTGGATTATGTTAGAAAACTACAATTTTAACTTTACCTATAATTTTATTTACCAGACTGGATTTGTGTTAGACATTTTAGCAGAATCTATTGATAATAACACTTCAAGTTTCAACATTTTACTATAAAAATATAAAAATTATATATATGATACACTAAAGTAACTTTCTATGTATGAAAATCAGGAGCATAGTGAAGTAGTGGTAATAATCACATGAGGGTGCCCATATTTTTACAATCTGCAAATATGGATAATTATTTCACAACATCTGCAAAACTGTGAGTGTTGCTATCAAAGCTGACTTACTGGCTGGAGGGGCTGCAATTCCATTGCCAAAAGCATAAAAGAGACAAGCTGAAGAAACATATACAAAAGCTAAAATCTTGCCCCTAGCACCAGGGAATAAGATTGTCCCCAGCAATATATTTGCTATTGCTTTTCTAGAACACTGACCCTGACTGACACTGATATTCAATCCATAGAGTAGATGTTCTCCTGCTCCTATCCACAGTTTTCTGACTCTGGGAGCAAGTGAACAGACATCCAGTATGAACTGAGATCAAATTATTTTTCCTTTACATTTTTTCTATCTCTTCCCTCAGAAAACATAAATGATTCCTTAGATAGTCTCAAAATTTTGCAAGTATATAAATAACAAAGTCAAAGTAGTTAGCAAAGTCTTTGCTACGTGAAAGGAAAGGGATTTCATAAAGATGCAATAAACATATGTAATAAATTGTGTAGCAAAAGAACAGAGCCAAAATTCATTGCTTAGGCATTAGTAAGATACTTCTTTTACACAGCTCAAAGCAAGTGGATTCTTTCCTTTTATTTTAATTAGAAAAAGAACAATAATCTTTCTGTAAGAAATTGCATAATCCTGCAGTTTGTAAATATTTATTAATGGAATTATAAGATATTAATTTTTATTTGTTCTGTTTTACTCCTTCCTTCTATTTTGGTAGGAAAGAATAAATTTAAAAAAAGAAATTTATTCTACATTTACACAAAATCATTCATGATTTTTAATCCTAGATTTAAATATATCTTGCAGGTAGGAATTACATGAATAATATTTCTGTGTGTAAATAAGGACTGGATAAATTATTAACTACTTTGGTACATGGCAAGGTGGGATCTGGCCAGACAACTGGGAACTGAGAAAGTGTCCTTGGCCTCCATTGCCCAATAAAAGGAGCAATTGGGAATCAAGGCATACATTTTAAGATTATGGGCAATAAAAGAAAATAAGAATCTGAACACAATATGTCTTCTCCATGATATTTCTAAAGTAAAAAAAAAATCTAGTCCACTCTACAGGGTTAGGTTAGTTCAGTGTGGAAACAAGGAGAAAGTACTTTAAAAATGTTTATAATTAATTACTTTGGCAGTTGCTGGCAGCTAAATTGAGATTAGTCTTAGAGTTTGTGGAATTCATAGAGAGAAACTTTTCTATTTAGAAACAATTCATGTTTTAGATGATCTAAAAGCAATACAAAGGTTACAGGCAAGGGCTGTACTGACTTGGACATGCTTTAGCTTGGGGCATCCACAAAATTAATCATAAAGTTTTCCTCTAATCTGAAATCTTTGCTTCTTTGATTATTTTTTTGGTTTGTTTATTTGTTTGTCTGTCTGTTTGTTGAGTTCCTCTAATTAAAGCAATGCAGTGAAACCATTAGCAAAAATCCTTATTATTTCACTTCGTGTACTCCAGTTGTACTTCTTTACTAACAGAAACACATGCAACATAAACAAGTTCAAAATTATATTTATGCATACTCCTGTGAATGTCTAAAGCACATAAAAAATAGGGTTCCACTGGCTTTGAGCAGTTTACCTAAGAGCTAGGAATGGGTTTGCCAAAAAAATAATTAGGAAAGTTAAGGAACTAAGGCCTCAGCTTCTTGTACCCAAAGCCTATTCCACTCATTGCTAAGGTTTATTGACTGAAGGCACAACCCTAATAGATTTTGAGCTCTCTGGTGGTAATGTGGGATGAATCTGCAAAAGAAGAATATAGCCAGGGTTAATTAGAAATGTAGGTGGCATTGGAATATCGTACCATACTTAGAGCAATGTCTGCTTCAGACTACTCTCAGATAAACTAACAAGAGAAAAGAATGTCTAAAGCCTCTTTTTCTCTTTATATTTGATAAGAAATGCCATCAACTGTACAGGAAAGCTTACAAAGCAAGGAAGTTTTTAAGCAAAATTTCAGCATCATCAGAAATCATCATTACCTTGGGTACCACAGTGAACAGTATTACTACAGAAGCAACTATGTAGAAAACCAAAGAAGTTTCCCTGAAGACAAGACCTAAGCCTTACAATTTCCCTGTCATATGCAAGATTATCATCTACTCATAAATATCCTGCAGGGAAGCCAAGTGATGTCAGTCTGATCACGTTTTATGGATATGCACCATATGGGTGAAGGGGAAATGTCTATATTGACAATAGAAATCACTGAACAAACAAAATCTTATCTCTGGGGTCCAAAGGCAGACAAATTTACATAAGGAATGAGTTGTGAATTTTAAGAAGAAGGTTAATTAACCGTTTCATACATTTGTCCAAAACCGTGATCAGTTCCATGAGCTAAAGTCTCCAAGATTAGAAGGCTTTTTAAGTGATATTACAAGTTTAACCAGAAGATTTTAGGGTATTAATATAGGCATCACTGAATAAAATGCTATTCTGGTTTTAGATTCTGTAAATGTAACAGAAAAGGCTTAATGATAGAGGAAGCTTTGACAAATGAGAGTCCCACTGTTATGGAAAATGACCCCAAAGCTAATTGCAAGCATAAAATATTATGAAGCTCTAGCCAAATATTTGCCTAAGTGGTGTGTTTGCTTTGGAAAGACTTGGAAAGACTGCATTAACATCTCCTCACTGTGCTGTCTTTTACAATTCATAAATAAGTACTCATAAACTATAAAAACACGGGTAAATTAACCAAAATTTAATCTGAATGCATATCTGAGTACACTCAGACAGAATGAGTGGGCTGTAGCTTTTCATGTTTGCTTATCACTGACTATGATTAATGATATCAGTGAATCTGAGAAGGTTTGAAGGTCTAGTGATGAAAGCATGCAAAAATATTTGAGCCTAGTTGAACCTGCCCATAACTATCTGATCCATAAACTGGGCTGGAAACACGGCAAACAAGCTATGCCATGAGAGCTTCAGCTTTCAGTTTCCTAATATATTTTGCAATGCCCTATTTAATATAATTTTCATGCTTAATATTCAAAATATTTTCCATTCATTTTCTTTTTGAACTCAGCCCTTCAAGAGAGTATTTTTTCCTGATATGCACTAACAGATTAGTGTGTTTGGACACGCAAGGTGTGTTCTTCTCCCTGATGTTATTACAGATGCATGACATAAAGCTAAATAAATGTTATCTAAGTCTCAAAGGACCATCTCCTCTGGATTCTCGAGCCTGTCTTTGCTCCTGTAAGAAAGTCAAATTAAGATTGATGGAAGTGGTATGTACAAAGAAAGTAAAGAAACTGGCGGGGTCATAACGTGTATGAACAATCACCAACGTTTTCTAATACTCATAAAGCAGCACTTTGGCTTCAGGATCAAGTTCAAAGCTGCTCTTGTATTCCTTGGAATCTGAGAGTTTGTTTCAGCTGGCCTCAAACTTTGGTTATCATACCAGTTTTCTCTGAGGTTCATCCTGACATCATTCATATTTTTCGGCAAAAGATTCTTCCTTATTCAAAATTCCCGATTCCTCTACTTTGCAGTATCTTCAAAGAGCCTACACAAATTATTTTCATAGGTCTAAAAGTTTCAAATTATTAGATGACCCAGTCAGATTCCAATATGCCACAGACCACTTAATGTCATCAAATTATCTCCTGACTGACAGCAGTCACTTTTTATTCCATACACTTGAATGATTTTGAGGATTTCAGGAGACTGAGAAGTTGGCACAATTTTTGTAGTTTGCTGCAATTATTCTCCATGTTAAGGATTTGTGCTTTGTTTTGAATTTTGATTAATCTATTTCTAAATTTCAACAATTATACATGATTAAAGGTCCTTTAGCACTTGGCATTTTCTTCAGTGAGAGTATTTATGTGCTCTAATGAAGTCACCTCTCAATCTCCTTGTGAAAAACCAAATATTTATCACTCTATGGCATTTCTCATGTCTTCAAAACCCTTTATTTTTGTCTCCTGTCTGCTCATTTTTCATCTTTTTAATATCTTACTAAAATCACTGGGCACTCACTGAGTACACAGTATTCCAATACTGTGCTCACAGATGCCACAGGAAACCTACTGTTAACCTTCATTTTTAAAGAATTAATTCCTGCTTTGTATATCAGGAATCACAGTCGTACTGTTGCACTAAAAGCTTGATTGTCTTGACTACTATACCACTTCAATTTTTGTACCTCCTTATAAATTTCCAGCACACATTCTACATGACTGGCATTCATTCCTACACAATCTCTAATGCTTTATTTAACTGTGCTGATACATGCTTTGTCTGAGAGACTCAAAATTATCAAGTAAAACCAAGTTCTTCGTGTGATTGGTGCACCCTTTTTTTATTTAATAGAACACAAATTCTTGGGTCATCTCCAAATTCCACCAGGAGTAAATTCAGCTCTGTCTCCAGATGACTGATCAACATATTCCATACACTTGAATTATTACACTTAAAATATTCCTTGACTAGGAATATTTGCTCTGAACATCTCCATCTCAGTGTTTTGTTTCACCTCAATAATTTTGACTGTGAATTTAACCCAGAAGACCTTCCTCTGCAGTCTGACAGGAGAACAGCAGAAGGGATGAAACATTTGTCAAGGTCTTTAGATAACACCACAATGATGGATAACTTCACATTTGCATTTTTGCAAAGACCAAGAAGAATTTGATCCTGTCCATATGGCACTCATCCAACAAACCAAACCCATCAAGAACTCTACTGGAAGAAGTTACACAAGAGATCAACAAATACACATAAGCATATTTGCTTCACCATTGCAACTCTTAAAAGCATGAAAGAAGAAACTGCATCATCATCAGCTGACAACAGGTGGAACCATGGCCCAGTTATGTTTCTTCTGAATTCAATTTAGTCACACTAAAAGTTGATCAAATGCTATATTTTTGCAGTCACAAGGCAAGACCTGGGCCTGACGAAGATTTTTTTTGTTTGTTCCATAATTTTATCATTTACACCTCGGCCATCAGGATGCACGAATGACCTCACAAATATGCAAGTCACAGAGAGCATCTGGCAGCTTCGTGCTCAACCACCCTGCACAGAACGCATCGTTCACAAAATAACATAAGCACACCTTGGGGCACTGCTGTTTGCACCAGCAGTTGCATAAATGTCTCTTTAAGGAATACAGATTTAAATGGATTTTATCTGGCTATAAAACTCACTTTCATACTGGTGGCTGACTGACTGTCACGCGGTTTTTTAATTTTTTTTTAAAGAAAATAAAATTGATATATTCTGAACAACAAGAGCACCAGCTGTATATGGAAGTATTGAAATCAGACAAGTTCTTGAATTCAGTACAGAGTACAAAGCCTTAGTTACAGGATATTTTATTATTTTTTTTCCTAGGCCCAATGATAGAATCATAGAATCATGTTATGGTTTGGGCTGGAAGAGACCTTAAAGATCATCTGAAGTTCGTAATAAAGTTCCAATAATAAGTTCATCATAAAGTTCCAATCCACTGCCACAGGCAGGGACACCTTCCACTAGACCAGGTTGCTCCAAGCCTTGTCCAACCTGGCCTTGAACACCTCTAAGGATGAGGTGTCCATGGTTTGTCCGGGACACTTCATGTTTTGTTATCAACTGTTTTACAGTGACAGAGCAGTTTTACATTTGTGACAGCAGGGTGGCTCTCTTGACTGCCATGGTGCTGATTTGTCAAGTAAAAGTAGGATCCAGGACTCAAATTGAACCTGAACAAAGCCTTAGGAGCTATTTGGTGGAGGTTTCTACTCACCAGTTCTTTATTGTGTTAGTCTTTTTGCTTCTTTATGTCCACCATGGAGTCTGTGAATTCAGTTCATTCACCAAAACCATCTGGTGTTGTTTGGGACAATTTAGGATGCCCAAAATGACCTGCAACCACAAGTCCCGAGGATGGATGTTTTTCACTGGTCATGTGTCAAACCCTCCAAACTTGAGGAGAAGCCGCAGATCTCGTGCTCTGTTTGACACAGCTCCATCTGGCTGGTTTGCAGCAACTGGTGGCTCCAGACTCTCATGTAAAGATATCTACATTTAGATGTATCAGAATCTGCCAGCTGAGTCCCACCCCAAAATTTGCATGTTTTGCCTAAATCAGAGGTACTAATATCATGAAATATGTGTTTAGGGTCACTCAAAAATCATCAGCAAAGTTATCAGTGAAAGCAGGTTTAATATAAAGGTAGTGGCATGACAGAGTTCACGGTAGGGTTCACTCTGCTACTTACTACTGTAGTTAAAATATACAGAGAAAAAGCACACAAAAATCTAAAATCAATATCAGTCTGAAGCAAAATAAAAGCAATACCATCTATGTGAAGGCTGTGGCTTTAAGTAAGACTAAAGGAAAGAAGGATAAGGACTTATGACCTAACAGCATTTAACTTGCAACTTAACACTTAACAATTTAACACTTAACTTATTAACTTAGCAATTTGACTTGGATCCATATATGATGTACTACACTATAACAGTAACTTACCTATAAATCTAAACTACTTAAGAACTTAAGGAAGCAGTATCCCAGCACATTTGATACAGCATATGCACACAGACAGAGAGAGTCTGTACAAGGTACCTGTGAAAAGTTTCCTTCGACTTCTGTGAAATCCTCAAGGTCGAGGCCCAGTGAGCATTTCTCAGATCATAGTGTGGCCTGTGGTGTGCGTGGGGAGGGTGCACCACCACAACTAAACAGAGCAATGATATAAATAACAGGAACTTTTGACCTAATTCTGATCACAGTCTGATTTTTAAGGCAGAAATTGTTTGAATGTTTTTTTTCTGGGCTGCTGCATGACTGGATCTTCCCCAGAAAGTCTTAATACAATGGACCTGCAAAGTCACATGTGAATAAAGAGATAAGAGATGGTTATTTTGGAGAGCTGAAGGTAGTGTATTGCTCTTCCCAATATAAAATCACAGTTGAGCAACCAGGCTATTGGGGTCTGCAAGAAAAGTCTTTCTTTCCTTTCTCCCTATTCTCTTCTCACTTACCTCTCTATAAAAATCCTCCAAAACTTCCCTGAAGTTAATGAAATGTCACCAAAGTAAAAGGAATCAATTTCAGGCCATTTATGTTGTCTCACGTTTGATCTTCTTCTTGATGTTTTACTTGTCTTTGTCTTCCTTTCTTATTTCCCAAGAGAACAAAATAAGCAGGACCAGAGCCCAGTTCATCACTGGATTTGTACGTCAGCATAAAGCCATTTATTTCAGGGCTTTCTGCAGGTATGAAATTTGATTTATAATGTTTGGATGTGCACATCCACAAAGTTATCAGTTACAAATGAAGCATGTTAAAGAAAAGTTAATGAGATGAGATTCATGACGTTATTTTTCAACCTAAAGTCTGTTGAGGTTTTCTGTTTTATTAAGCATCTGAGAGGCAATGTATCAAATTTAGGATTTCAGATTTGAAATATGGGAAGATCTTTAACTGCCATAACAACAGCAGATAAACTATCAATAATTTCTGTTTTGGATACAATCTGAAATTGAATTTCTTTCATTCTAAGACAAAGTTGATAACAAAGCAAAATGAAACATTCCAATAATGTACATTCCATACTTCTGAGAATAAATATGATTTCTTTGTTGAGCATCCTGGAAATTGGCATATTTCATGTACAGAGACATTAAAGTGCTAAAGTGAGCAATGATTTGCAATTAAACTAGAACTTCAAATTAAAATTACAATATTAATACGGTCCGTTGCCTCTACCCATTCTTCATGTTATTATCTACAAAGACCCATTTTCCTTTGGTTTTGTTTATGCAGGTTTTGTTCATGTTTAGCTAATTTAAAATATAAATTCAGCAATATATGCCAGACACAACCTAGCTCTGATATTCTTCAGATGCAGAACTCCTCTGAAATGGTTTTGAATAATCTGTCTTTCTATAATGTGTACAAACAACATCACTTCTCCTGATGTTGGCTGTGCCAGTAGTTACACTCAGCAGTACTAGAATTGTATTCAGAGGAAAGCTATATTTAACTTAAGTAAGACAGAAAAAACTGTCTGCAGCTATAACACGTAGCTCTGATTAACTTCTGGAGACCAGACTTGGCTAATATTTTAATAAAAATGTTTCAAAGAAAAACACAAGACCAGGAAAAAATTTTGGAGACGTATTTTGAATAATTTTTACCTGTGTAATCCATCATGGAGAGTTGAGTTATGAAATATTAAGTTTTATGTATATTTGGCTTGGGTAGACTTCTGTTGAAGTGCTTTATTCTGTATTTCTAAGGGAAAATATGAAATACAAGGCTTGTAATTCTCATCACAAAAGCATCCTTGAGTAATACAGAACAATCATCTGCAAAAAAAACCCCAAAAACCCCAAACAAAAAATCTCAAAGGATTTGGAGAAATTATCTCATGGCATCTGATATACTTCCACCTCCAAAAGGGGAACCATTTATCATTTTGCCTATGCAAACTCTGCAGAAAACTTTATTTGAATATCTCTATTAAACTAGTGGATATGTTTTGTTAAACATTTTAAATGTATCAAGCAAATTTATCCTTTTCTTTTTCCCCCTGCAGGACAAGTTACTGTTTCCTTGATTTAATGTATTCTGGCCCCAAAGGAACTTGTCATTTAAACATGTGCATAACTTTAAATTGAAGCTTAGTCTCCTTAAAGGCAATAAGACTTCTCACATGCTTAAGTACCTCACTAGACTGGGATCTGTAGGCCTAGTCCAAATTCAAACTGTCTTTTCATTTATTTTAATGAGCATTACACTGGATGCCGTATGAATTTATTTCACCATTGTCATCTTCCAGTATTTCTCCCTGGGGACTGAGTGCAAATACTTGAGATTCAACATGTGTTGCTTATCACTTTCAATTAGAAAATATGCCATGTTTCCTATCTTCCTGTTCTTTGACTGGATGAGCACAGAAGGACTTCCCACAGGATGCCTTTCAGATTTAAATCTCACCTTCTGGAGACGCTCATATGAGGATTTGATTTTCATTTGCTGTGAACATTTGTGCCAGTAAAACTTTATTGTCTGGATGTGTGCAGAGAGTGGGCAGAAAAGACTTGTGAGCATATGAAATCCTTTGCTGCTCAATGTTTTTTACACCTTTGACTGTGGCTGATGAGCAGATGAGAGCTGGCTAAAGAAACCAGGCAGAGAATTTAATTTTGTCAGTCACATTTTTCAATGGATTAGTTGAAGTTTCTCTAAATCCTAGAGTGCTGAGAATTGTATGAAGGCCAACACTGAAGATACTAGGACTCAGTTCAGAGCAACAACAGAAATGGCAGCCAGGGCCACACACAAAGGAATGTAGGGAACCAAATGACAGCTGACAGGAGACATTTGAATATGCATTAAATCTGGAAAGTAGTAAGGCCATTTTCTGTTTAAACTCTCATATACCACAGACAGGAATTGTTAAATAGCTGCCACATTCAACATCAGTGGACCGATTTCAGTGGTGAGAAAAGTGTTTGTGAAGTGTTATAAGCATGCAGGAGTTGTGTGCTGAATGATTATGTTTGATGATAAAACTTGTGAGTAAATATATAAAAATGTTTCCAGAGGAAAAATCTCTCTCCAAGACGGGATTAAATGATATAGAGTTTATATTTATCCCTATGTACAAACTTAATATACTATAAAATTCTATAGAAATATTTACAAGCCTAAATAATGTGTTCACTTTACAGACAACCTCATAAAACATGTGGTGAGGATTTTGGGTCTATAAATGAAGGAAATTCCCTTCACACTTGAATAATTAGAAGGTGGAGTACAAGGGCATAGATGATGAGAAAAGATGATGATCTTCTTCCTGTGAAAAAAGCTGGGTTATCAACCAACAGGACAGATTCCCTAACACAATAGCCACCTTTTAAATTAGCTTCTGTAAATTAACCAGCTCAACTAAACATTGGCAGGATCTTATCACTGTAACGCACAATAAAGTCTGCACTATTAAAATTCTACTGAAGAAAACTTAGTGTGAGATAAGGCAGACATGAATGATCATTTGACATTAATCGTGATGAAAACCATTTCCACTTTGCTATTGAAATTCCCTCCTTCCTACATTTTCATTTCCAAATACAATGCAAACAACACACTCTAATCAATCACTTATACATCCACCATAATTTTTATACAAGGCCCTCTATCTTAGATATATAAGCCAATGAAGATAATTTATCTTCCCTCTTGCTTTGCAGTCTCGTGAAATGAAAGGAAAGGTAGGGAAAAGTAAGGTGGTACAGAGAAGTAGAAGGTAGGATATAGAGTTTTAAGGTCCATAGGTATTTTCAACACAGACATTTGCATTCAGAATTCGTTCAGTGATGAATCACAAATGTTGACAACAAAGACTGTCCCATCCAGAAGAAAGATGTTGGTCTGGCACGGCGTCACCTAAATGTGATTATATTGTTACAGACTACCCGTAAGTTAGAAAGAACCTCTGCAAAGTGATGCCAAGTCCAGGCTTGTCTCATATCGTGTCAGCTCATCACAGAGTCTTGGAGTGGTTTGGGTTGAAAGGGACCCTAAAAACCATTTCGTTCCAACCCTCCTGCCATGGGCAGGGACACCTTCCGCTAGACCATGAACTTGATGCTCGTGGTCCTGAATTCCCTCTACCACTAAGTGTAAGGAATTAGGTAGGAATTAGTTTAGGTGTTCTGTAGGTGGTGGATGTTGGAGAAGTGGTGCCTGCAAGGCACAGTTCAGATCACTTATGACGTGACTGGTCTGCTGACTGTGTTTGGGTTTGGTGCCTGTAGAGACAGACTTGGACAGAACCATTTCTGGTTTATAGCACATTCAGGTGGGGTAGAAGGTATAAAGAGTTGTTCATACATTCCCAGTGTTTGCCCTGAATAGGCATCAAAATCTGCAATATATTTGCATTAAGCACTTGCACACCTGGCCCACTTTCTGAGGGGAATTAACAGCAAGGGTAGTCAGCTCTGAACATCTCCAAGAGTAAAAATACACCAGGTCACAATGGAAAGTTGCCAAGAGATGTTTTAGTTTAGTTATCTGAGCTTGGAATGGTGAATTTGCTGCCCATCAAAACAAAACAAAAACCAATAAAAAAACCCCACAAACAAGCCTCATTCTTCTACCATTAGTATGGGGGTAAAAGGACCAAAATGTCTTCTCCCACATCATCCTCAAACCTTCTAGTCCCCCTTATTTCAACAAGTCAGCACAGTAAATTCTCCAATTTATACAGAAAAAATAAAGACAGGAAATACTTCATTAAAATATGAGTTGTTCCTAAGATGTATCTATTTTAAGAATTTCATTGACCTCTAAGTGGGTTGGCATAATGGAGACCAGAAAATGGATCTTTCACTAATAATGAGGACCCTTTATTCTGAACTCTCTCACACAGATTAGTATAATGGAACCAGTGAAAATTTTGCTTAGAACATGATTTGATCAAAATGTTTCTTTAATTTTTTTCCTGAAAAAAACAATTTGACATAGCTACTGCATGGAATAATTTTCTAAATGAAGACAGCATTTCATTCAGTCTCCATCAGAAGATACAACTGGAGATTTCAGAATGTGAGTAAAGTATTAAAGGAGAAGGAAAGAGAATAAAGCAAATATTTTTGTCACAATTCACAGTGACAATAGAAAAAGATGTTATCGAAAATATATGTAAAATTATTTGAAGATTAAGCCCATATAACAATGGCTCTGAAAGAAACATGAACTGAAAATTACAATGAAAAAAAAAGGGAGGATAAAATGCAACCCTTATGCATGGAAACAAGAACAAGGGTTCAATCAGCTCATGCAAATGCAAATCAAGCCATTTAACATTTTGAAGAAGAGCAATATAATGCAGCAGGAAGAATTTGTAGACAAGAACATGTTCCAGGGACCTGATGGATTCCACCTGAAAAGCAATTCACTTATGCTAACCTCAAAAGAAATATTTAGAATGAGTCATGACTCCATCTGGCTTCTCTGCATACAGAGCAGGTATTGGTAACCATGAACTTTTAATCTCAAAATATCAAGAGAACAAACCCCTGTCAGAGTTATTCTGGGTATGCCTACAAGAAGAAAACCATGTTGCTAACAGAGCAAGTACTTTTACTGGTTGCAATCATGCCCTAGGTATTTGAATCCCGGGAATTTAAGTCTTACAGTGTAAGTTCTGTGCTGCCAGAATAAAACATTTCTTATGACTAAGAAGAAGAAATTGGATAGGACTGTCATATTGTATTGTAGCCAAACATAAGAATAAGACTAGGCGACAAAGTGGCTGATTAAAGCAAATTCTCAGGATCTTCCAAATATTTACCTTATTGGTTATTGATAAACCAACACATAGCTAGGAAAGTTCACATGTCAGAGCCCACACTGAGTTGCCTTGCAAAAAAAGATGAGATGATCACATGTCTCACTAGATGGATTGCCATTAATACACAAACAGGATGTGATGCATTTTATATATTTGAATAAACAACTGTTAACTTCTCCCCATGTCTTCCAAAATGAACAGTGCTGTAAATCTTGTCTGCTTCTGGGCTGACTCATGCACAAGGCAGACTTGGGGGCAAGAAAATGGGACAAAGAACAGATAAATTAAGAAAGATAGTTTTCAACAGTGCATGGGGTGGCAAAAAAAAACCCCAACAACAACCCACTTGCCAGGACCAGAAATGTCTAAGTCTTCAGTGGACAGTTGAGATTTATGTTCACCTTGGCTGTCTTTGAGGTATTTAAACTTTGTTCAGTACATTATCATCACAGACTGTATATATGCCCTAAATGACAAAAATATGACTGGGACACTTGAATGTCTTCCTGTCTGCCAGCTGTCTCTGTCATTTGTGTTTTCAGCGGCAGGTGTGTCACACCCCTGGCATTTTGGTCCTGATTAGCCTCACACTAAGCTGTCATCTTAAGGCACCCCATCAGGCAGCTATAAATATTATAAGGCTTTTAACATAAATGTTATGATGTTTTTCTTCCAGGAAAGGCATGTGCTTTTCAGTTCCATGTCATCAGATCACTGTTTATGCAATATATCTGGTTTCCAACTAGATTTTTTTTTCCTTATTGCTCATTAATAGGTCTATGGAGACAAGGTAAATTTCTGCCTTATTTCTCATGTACTTATGCTTCCTGCTTATATATTCTTATGCATTCTTTTCATTTTTATGAAGTCAGGTCATGTCTTTCAAATAGGTTTGGTAAAAAAGCTCATTTACAAGTCTTTCCAATTCTTTTAAGAAGAGAATGTTCCACAAGAAAATGGCAGTTTCCATGGAACTTTATTTAAGAAAAGTTTTTCATGCTGAGATTTTTTTGTTGCTGTTGTGAAAATGTTAATTGCTTAGATAAATATTTTCATGCTTAAAAACAAATATTATATACATGCTAGTGCATTTTTTTCTTATCTATATGCATAGATATAAATACGTCAACACATATTCACCCAAATAAATAGACGGAAAAGCAGAAAAAGAAACCCAGCTAATCATTAATTTGGTATTTTGCATACTGACATTGTGGGCTATGAAAATGTTATTTCAAAACTTGTTTTGAAATTTGTCCTATTCCAGGACAAATATCCATGACAGAGATAAGTTCATCTCAGCTGGTACAAATTTGATTTTTAATTTTTTCTTCCTGCTAAATTATTAAAACTCTTGTTTTCATCTCAATGCAGAAACGATTTTTTTTAATCACTAATTTTCATGAAAAAGAAAAATATTTTTCCTTTCTCTACTATTGAGTGATGGTAGTGGACAGCATTTTAAACTTTGACCCCTTCCTCTTACATTCATACATTTTATCCTCCTCTTGCTATTTTGCATTATTAATTTACGTTTTCAGTCAACAGTGAGGAAGGTTACTTAAGGTATATATCATTTTGACAGTAAATTTACTTCAATGTCTGGCTGTATTTAATAAAATGGAAATATGTAATGAAAAACAAACTAAGGATAATGAGGATCACTGAAATGGAAATAAACCAAATAACTTTCTTAATAAAATAACAACAAAAAAAGGCAACTTAATTTCTAGGTAAGCTAAAATTTGGCAAAACATATTTGCAGACACCATGCAAAAGTAACATGGGATTTTTTTTCTGTGTGAGAAATTCTTGCACAGTGAAGGAATGAATCCATCTTGTTGCTACTTATGAGGATGTTCAGTCTTACAGGATGCACAGCAGCGTGCAAAGATGTCAAGGTACTTGATGTCAGTGGGAGTAAACTAAACTAATTACTGCAAGCTTCATGTTCCCATGCTTTGGTTTTTTATTAGGATGCATTAAACACCAGTTCAGCCACACACTCAGAGAGGTCTCTAAGTGAGTGAACCAAGCATCTTGTCAGAAACACTTGGAACATGGCAGGCAAACCCAGCCTGGGGAGACCTTACCCCAGCCAGGCTTCTCAGCAGCATCAAAATACACTATCATAATACATATGATATTTAAAACTAATCAATCACACTGCAGAATTATTCTATCAGTTTACAAATTCATGCACATGATTTGAGGAAGGTTTAGAAGTCCAAAGGTATTTGATTTAACAGCCTCTTAATACTGGAGAATAGTGAGGCTTAAAGCACAGACAGCCTGAAAGCTTCATTTAGGCAGCATTAAATACATGCAACTAAGTGCTATATTTAAGTATTATAGAAATATTTTAGCTCCCAGGGTCTCTTGGGGCTAGTAAAATTCCTATCTTCGAAATCACTGAGAACATTCAGTCAATTAAAGACAGATATGCGATCTCCAGCGATAACAGCTCCCTCTACTTATTTTCCAATTTCAGAGATTAAAGTTTCCCCTATGGAAAAAAAAATTCTCCTCATCAACCTCTTGATGAATAGGCACCTTCTCTATCCATTTTATGCTATTCATTTCTCCCATCAAGCAGATTCTGTTGAAACATGTTTTCATGTTGTTTTGAAATCAGCATGCGGATGTGGAATTAAAAAACCCCACATGCTGTTATTCTCACTGCTCTTTGATCACCTCTCCATGGGCATTTTTCTAGGGTCACACAAAAGGTCTGCCTTGGTGAGGATAAAAAAGAAACCATAAAAAGGATGCTATTGTGGCAGAGAGCACAGGAGCCACCTGAGAGAACCAGCTTCAGTTCCCCCTTTATTACTAGCTGGACACGTTCCTGTAGGCAAATCCTTTAAATGAGACATTCTAAAAGTGTTTCATTACCAACAACTGGGGACAGACACTCAAAAGTGCTTCATAAATGGGAGGCTATAAACACACACACACACAAATCCAGCCTAGAGGTCTTTTGTAACTTTGACTCTTCAAGCTCAATTTTGCAGTCTTCCCTCTTGAAATCAGTTCAGGATAACTGGGCTTAATGCAAAATCACAGCCTGTCCCTTTGTTTTCAATATTTGTAAAATAAAGATAAGAAAATATATCCCCTTCAGCTCTGTGCAAGGATGATATCATTAATGCTAGGAAAGCTGTTTAAGATTTGTGGACCAGAAGCACCTACAGCTACTCTCAATTCAGGTACATATCCAAAACCTGCTGATTCCCTAAGCCTTCCAGCTCTCTAAATGTCTCAGGCTGCCTATTTGAAATCTGAGTGTCTTTCAAGGCCTTTGACATGGTTCCACACAACATCCTTGCAGTTAAATTGGAAAGATATGGGTTTGATTGATGGACTATTCGATGGATAAGAAGTTGGCTGCAAACAGAGCAGTGGTAAATGATGTCTCTCTGAGGTGAGGGACTGACACCAGTACTGTTCAATATCCTTATTAATACCATGGGCAGAGGGACTGAGTGCATCCTCAGCCAGTTTGTGGATGACACCAAGCTGAGCAGTGCAGCTGATTCCCTAGAGGGAGCTGATGCCATCCAGAGGGACCTTGACAGGCTGGAGAAGCAGAGAAGTGTGAACACTGTGAAACTCAGCAAGGCCAAGTGCAAGGCCCTGCACCTGGGCTGAGGCAATTACAAATATCAATACAGACTGGGTGATGAATGGATTGAGGACAGCCCCATGGAGAAGGAATTGGGGATATTGGAAGATGAAAACTGGACATGAGCTGGCACCGTGCACTTGCAGCCCAGAAATCCAGTTGTGCCATGAGCTGTATAAAAAAGAAGCATGGCCAGCAGGTCAACAGAGGTATTTTCTTGAAGAAAACCTTGCTTCCTCTTCTAGAAAATTAATTCTGGATGTTTTGGTTTTGAAGATTAATTTTTATTAAATTCTTAGAGGAAGGAGGGATTTTCTAGATGAAGGAGATACTGCTTGTTTCAAATGCCCAGGGAAGTGGTGGATTCTCCATCCCTGGAGGTTTTTAAGATAAGACTGGATGTGGCACTTAGTGCCATGGTCTAGAAATCACGGCAGTAGTGGATCAAGGGATGAACTTGATTTTCTTGGAGGTCCCTTCCAACCCAGCTGATTCTATGATTTTATGATTCAATTATCTCATATGTAGGGAATTTGAACAGTGCCAGGAAAAATAATATTATTACTCTGTTTTATAGTCATATAACTTGCCTTATTTTTTACATACCATAATCACAAAGAAAAGAAAAATCTATCCTATAAAAATGAATCCCTGTATTTCAGTGTTTAGACCTGCTGATTTTTGTGGTAAATTGCTCTAAAAGAGGGAATCCATAACTTATTTTTTACTCTTGTCTCCACCTTTATGCCCTCATTTCTTGCACTATGACTGAAGCATAAACAAAACCACAGCAAATTTATGATTGTGAATATAGATCTTAAAGCCCAGCTGAGATTTGAGGTGGTTCATTAGGCCCTTCCTAACTGCTGAGTAATCCTTTGGTTAAGGAGAGATCAATAAATTCCAATGTTACATCCACACTGTACAACCAGATGCTTCTGATGGTCTCTATTACAGCAACCAAAACATTTCCAAAGTGAATCACTTTGCATTTTGCAAGATATTTCTGCAAATCCTGCAGGTCATTTTGGGTCATTCAACACATGTAACGGATTTCTTATGAGAAAACTCTGAATTTATACATCCAACAGACAGCTGGGCAAAGTTTAGAAGTTTTAATGTCTTTCCAACTATGCTAAACCAGTCAGGTTTAAAAAAAAATTATTTAGTTGTGGAACAGTTGATTCCTTGCTGTGAAGAATGCTCTTAAAGTAGTTGTTTGTTGTAGAACTGAATTCCTGCAAATCAGCAGAGCAAATGAAAATATTCTGTTATTCACTGAACCCAAACATAAAGAAAGGCAAGGAAAGCACTCTGTGAAGCAAACTTTTTGATGCATACTCAAATGGGAAATTTCTCCTTTGTGCTTGCTGATCTTTAAACACAAGGAATTAGGACTTCTGTGTTGTCTGCTGCTGTATCTGACACTCAGAAAAGGTGGATTTTTTTGTTCCCAGATCTGCAGTACATCAATTAAATCATTAAAAAAAATTATATTCTCCAATCCAGCCCAGCACACCAATACTAGGCTTCATTTTTTGAAAATTAATAAAGGAATATTAAATATAGTTTGGTAATTAAATAGAGTTTGATTGAGGGCCAGGAGGAGGTATTTACTTTACTTGTGATAATTTAAAGACAACCAGATGAACAAAAAGAACAAACAAGACATCCCAGCTTTAGTGACCTGAACAGGTTTATATTAAGAAAGATCAAAATTAATAAGCAATATATACTATTAATATAATGATAATAATGATAATGATGGTGATGATGATTTTGATGATAATAACGAAACCAAATAAAAATATTGTATGCAATTATATAATATATAATGGTATCTATTATGTAATTTAATATTATTATTAGATAATATTATATAATTATTATTATTATTATTTCCATTAATTAATCCACCCACCCAAACAAATGCTAGAAGTTTTTCCACCACCTGCAAACCACAAAGGTTGATTTGTTAATTAGAAGCACCAAAGGGCTTTTTATAGCTTTTTAATTTTACTTTCATTTTACTTTTTGCTTTAATCGAGACAGTGCAGCTCTGCCCTGATCACAAAGCATTTTGTGTAGCAATATGTCTCAATATTTCTATTTCTTCAGAGAGAATTCATTAAGATGCAGTGGAATTTTGTTGCTGGACCTTGTTTCACAGAAACACAGCAAACAGCAATAAACTGCATACTGGAAACCTGAGAGCAGATTACAATGCACCCAACTATGGCCATTCAATCAAATCCTAACAAGATTTGTATGGTCCTTCAGAGAGTTTTAGAAAGAGCAATTCCAATATGAAAAGACTTTCGTTTGTTTGTTTATCTGATTTTAAAAAAAATGGTGAAAGCCTTAGATGTGTGGCAGTGATAAAACAAAAATATCAGCCTTGTTGTGGGTGCTTTCTGATATTCCCTGTCTGTTTTCCTATTCTGCATCAATTTTGTTGATAAAAATGGATGTTATTGTTTTTCAGCAATTGTATCTAAATCAACATATTTTCCCCTGCCCTAGGGAAGACACATCTCAATATACCATTCATCTAGAAACAGCACTGATTGGTCTTATACAGCACTGTACACGAAATTTTCAGTTCCTTTCATCCAGCTGCAAAGAATTGTCCATTAAGACCCACGAAATTAAAGGGAAATGCATTTGGAAAAAAATAATGGTGGAGCAAGGCCCCAAAAATAGACTTGGGAAATGATTTATGCAACTAGTTTTAAAGTAAGTGTCCTTCATTTAGAACTAGACACTAATCTGGCTGTCAAGGTGGGATGCAGCCTTCCCTGTGCTACTACACTTTAGGAACCACTATGATGATAATTAAAACAGACTGAAGCAGTAAACTGTATAAATAAAAAGAAAACAACATCTAAGTTCATAATATTTCCTTATTTTATTGTGATTTTGACACAAATGAAGACAAGATATATTTTATTCATTTTCTATTTTCACTTCAGGCTTTGCTTTATGGCCCTTAGGGACACAGGAGTGTGCATGTAAAGAAGTCTATAAATTAAAACAAACTGTGTTTATGGTAATACTACCACATCTTTACAATGCGTTAACTTAATGTGAACAAGCTACAGTTTTCATGGCAGTTCATTTGCATTTCCTTCCCTGCAGTTTCCCAGGTAGCTTGAGATATCAGTACTTTGCTTCCCAAAACTCCTCTAGTGAAGGGGAAATTAAAAAAAAAAAGGAACAACAATATACTTTAAGTGTTCTTATCTCAGCCATTTCCCTCGAGTAATTTTCATAGAATCATGAAATCATTGAGGGGTTTGGGTTGAAAGGGACCTTAAAGATCACCTTGTTCCAACTCCCCTGCCGTGGGCAAGGACACCTTCCCCTACTTTGTACCGTTCAGATACAGTTTTTCCCTGCCAAAAGCTGGAGATGGAGAGTCTGAATCTATCTGAAACCTGCTGCTCATTGATAATCAAGACAGTTGGATTATAAGGGAAAGTCCTGGGTTTGGGTGCTCATTCATAAAATTATAATATTTTGAACTTCGGTTGTTAAAAGTTATAATTTCGCATCCTTAACAACCACGTAGTGCTCAATCTTCAAAGAGTAAAACCATCTGGTAAGAAAAATTGGAAAAAATATACTTTCCCTCTTCTCTAGAATTATTCTTAGACTCTGTATCAAGGATGAGGACAGAAATATTTTCTTTTGGGGTTTTGATTTGCTTGTTTTAACGAGTGACTGGGACTAGCATTTCACACTTCAATTTGTACCAACCTATCAGTTCAGGTCTTAATTCTGCACCTTCCTTTGCTCTCCTTGGCACCTGAGCAATTCTTTCCCAAAACAGGTAGCTGCAGGGAAGTTGTTCAATGAAAGATGCTAGAGATAGTTCTTCACCCCTGAAAATGTATAGTTTCTTCCAAATGTCTTGGATGAAAAAAGTTCTGAACATTATGAAATTAGTGTTTAAGTTATCACTGATGGTAAAGGGAGAAGGATATCATCCTGTACCTGCTGCTGCTACAAGTCATGCTCACCTATCTGGTGGAGCATCCAAAAACATAATATATAGAATCATAAAATATCCTGACTTGAAAGGGACCCACAAAGATCATCCAGTCCAATTCCTGACTCTGCACAGGACTGTCCCCAAGAATCCCACCCTGTGCCTGAGAGCATTGTCCAAATGCTTCTTGACCTCTATCAGGTTTGGGGCCAGGATCACTTCCCTGGGGAGCCTGTTCCAGCACCCAGACACCCTCTGGGTGAAGAACCTTTCCCTAATATCCAACCTAAACCTCCTCTGACACAACTTCAGGCCATTCCCTCGGGTGTCATCGCTGGTCACAACAGAGAAGAGATGAGTGCCTGCCCCTCTGCTGCCCCTCATGAGAAACCTGCACAGCACAGTAAGGTTTCCTTTCTCCTTTTCCTGAAAAGGACTAAAAGTGTGTCTGTCTGTACATGCACATGTACACTGTTCACACACACGCATGTACACATGTCCTACACAAGAAAAACGGAAAGAAAATGAACAGACACCAACACTCTACTATTTCCTTAATAGGTGCATTTCTCTTTCCTGAAATACTCTCAAATTTTCATAGACATACTTCCATGTCAGAAATATTGTTATTATGCCTCATTCCTCCTATAGAGATGACGGGAAGAAAAGCAAATGTTTCATCTCCATATTATGCACAAATTAATTGAGTGTAAGAAAGTTCTATTGAATCTAGCTAAAAATACCCAGCATTCAGTTGTCATCCTCAAGTCATATGCTTTTTAGGTTCTCATGCAAGTGCATGAGATTAGTATACACCCCATTTAATCTGATCATGATTGCCTGCTATTTTAATTAACCTTTATTGGCATATCTATATTGCCAAGAAAATATACTTTGAGAAGCCCCATTAATAACACTATTATTTGTTCAGGGTCTTTTTTCAGCTTCACCCATCAAATTCTTTAGACAGATAATAAATCTGTGCAGCCTAGGGTTATTGGTAGGCTGTTTGTTTTGTTATGTTTTTTTTTAACAACACATTCAAAAATTAATATTCTGAGAAAAGGATACTTAAGAAAAGAATTTCTTCCCTACCTTACAGAGAGGAGAAATGAGTCAGAGGCTGTATGGCTTGTCCTTCTCTGTACAGCAGGTCTAGTCAGTGCTGGGCTCAGTCTGGGTGATATGACAGATAACCCAGATAATTCAAATGTTTAATACCAATAAACAATGATCATGCCCTCCCCACTTTACATGCTTCCTTCATTATGGGTCATACAGGCTGGGGGCAAGGAGAAGGTTCAAATCTCTTTTGTGTTCACCCAGGAGCATGACACAATTTGGGGCAGTCATTGAAGCACCATGTGGCAATGGAGAATTTATTTCCTAGAGTGACACCTCCACAGCTGATCACCAGTGACCTGAAGACTTGTCACCAGGAAAGAGATAAGAACTGAACCTTGGCTGATCAGTCAATCCTTCCCTCTATCCTAAGGCAGGCTTCCACCCTGAGCCTGCCCGCATTTTCTAACCCACAAAATGAGTTCCTGGAGATTGTGTTTTGGTATATTTTCCAAGATCTTCCAGAAATCAGATGTTTTCTTTTTTTTCTGCTATTTTTGTTCTCTGGCATTAGACTCTAACTCCATATGTTACCTCCTTCTACTATAAAGTTATTAAAGAAATCTCAGCAGAACATCCCCCACTCTTAATTGGATCTCTTCCACTGTTGGAAAGACAGAGCCCTTTAGATGATATGTGGCTGATTAGTTGTTCTCAAAGGAGTTTGAATGAGCCATCTTTACCATCACCTTGCTCTGCATAAGCACAGACATCTCAGCAAGAGCAACATTTGCTGCTCTGCATCCACCACGGATTGCACACTTTAAAGGATCACCCTGATTTCACTTCTTTATTTATTTTTTTTTTAATTGTTGATAGACCTAGCAAAATGCACGTGTTTAATTAAGATTTTCCATTTGCTGCCGTTTGAATCACAAACACAACCCTCCATGCAAGTGAAAATCACAACTCTGGCCTTATGGGCTACTCCTGAAACAGCCTTGTGAATGAGAACTCACAGCACATCATAAATCCTCTCCAATATTGAAACTCATGCAGAGATAACAAGGCGAGAATGAGTCCTGTTTGTTCTCAGTTATGCTATCACATTTATGGCTGTTTACCCCTGAAAAACAGGCAAAATGTTTTGTATTTCAACCATGATCTGCAAGCAGAAAAAGAAGGCATAATTTAAGAGACAGAAATACCACAGTTACCCCCTTAGTATTTCATGGGGTTTTGAGTAATGCTACTTATGAACACCTGTAATTTTATTTAGCATGAGACAAGACACGAGGTGAAGTAGTTGATAGTAAAATTCCAAATGGGATTCAGAGCAAAGTTTTCCCTAGCTGGAAATGTAGGGAAAATTGGAGATGACATGGTGGGAACTGAAGAGGAGAAGGAAGAAGTGAGAGTTAACTTTGGACATTTAGTGCTCTAAATTTGGGCATTTAGAACCCTTTGGACATTTAGTGTTTTAAATGTCTTTTGTCACAGTTATTTCTGTGTCATTGCTGGTGCTATGAGAGAAATCCAATAAATACTAATGGGAAGGTATCACTTGGTTCAAAAGAAATTGGAATACCAAATCAGGAGAAGTCCAGTGACAAGGCATGGAATAACCCTAAATTTTTTTCCCCGCTCACTGTCATGCTTATGGCTAAAACCATCCTCAGTTATCATCTGGACACCACCTACAGCTTTAAAGAAGCTGTGTATGTTTTATTTCATATGCTTCTCTTTGCTACAGCTAAATATGCAGAAAAAAAGAAACTACTTGTGTTAACTCATTATCCTTCAGAGGGAATTAATTCAGAGGAGTATTGTTATGGATCTTCTGTTCCTTAACTCTGAAGTTTTCCAAGTGCAACCTGCCCCTACCAAAGAGGGATGTCAGGAAAATGCAATGGGACCTATGTGGTACACTCAGTGTACTGTGATAAGGAAGTAGCCATCTGATGTGAAAGACTCCTGTTTTCTCCCCTAGAAACTGTGCCTTTATGGTCATAAATTACTGCTAGAAAGGGTTCTAGGAGATAACTCAAATGTGTGTGGGTATTTCATGAATTCTGTAGCACCAAATAAAAGTAATTTGTGTTCTTTCACAGCAGCTTTTGTGGAGCTTGTAGCATCATATTTCCCATTTTACAGACAGAGAAAATGGTTTACAGGCAGCGAATGATTTATGAAAGATAAAACAATGTATAAAAAGGTAAACCAGGAACAGAATCCAGGATGTTTCATTGCCATATCTGGGCAATACAGAATATGTATTCGGTATGTGTATATTTGAGTGGGAAGATTATCAAGACCTCAGAAGAAGTCAAAAGCTCACAAATTGAGTCAGACATCTAATTCTCTTCTTCGAAACTGTGGCTCTGCAGTCTTCCAGTGTTAGAAGAGCCCCAGATTGTGTGTGACACTGGATCTGAAGCTCTTTAGCAGGGCACTGCATGAAGCTCAGATAATTATCCACACTGCAGTGCTGAGTAAATAGCTTGTTGCTGAACTTCTTTCTACATCCTTAATTCCAGCAGAGAAAACATTTTTCATTAGACAGGGCCAGAAGGACCATTTTTTAACAGCAAGGACAGTTGAAGAGTTTCCTGGATGGACCATTACTCAATTAAAGGATAGATGTTCACTTGCTCCATTCTCTCTGCTTTCTCCTGCCAGTTATTGTTTAATTTTTTGCCAAAGACTGATTAACTTTTATGTGTCTGAGGAGTGATAGATGGTGATGTCAAGATAAAAACAGTTTCAGAAAAGCTTGCTCACAATGCACAGTGTCCTACTTCATGGATAATTATTGGCTCCATACCAGTAGGCTCACATATAGCAGCCTGAATTTCCCTTTTGTCTCTTCTAGACACCTTAACAAAGATTTGCTGAAGGATTGTTTTATTTCTCTGCATGCATATCTCTAATTTATTGTTTAAGTAGACAAATAGAGAATAGGGCTGAAAACCACATTTTTTTAGCAATTATAAGTGGAAGAAAAGGGTGTGTCAGTCTACAGGGAATCATTTCTCTTGTACTAAACAAACACACAAAATACTCATATTTAATAAACATTCAGTAATGTTCTACAAACTAGAAATCAGAAGAATCAGAAATTCAGGTTGATTTTCTTCAATGTTATACACATGTATATTATTCCATATTCAATATTCTGTATTTTTATTAGACAAAATAGCATAGCAACTGAAACAAGGGAAAATCCCTAACAAGGGTCTTTTCTCAGAGAAAAAAAGATGTCTGTATATATACGTACATAATTAAACACACACAGGCACATATATATATATATACATATATATATATGTATGTATGGAGGTATGTATAAAACACAATACAAAGTATCCAGGAGTAATTCAAGCAGAGCTTAGCTGAGATCTCAGCAACTAAGCAGGACCAGCTTCCACAAATAATTGGACTGGGCACAAAACTAAAGGTCTGTAGCCTTGGGCAAGGCATGATTGAAGCTTTCATTGAACTGACCACTGGAAACCTGTTGTTATGTTGATTTTCACAGCAGATGCTTGGCAGAGGCATTAAGATGGGACAAAACCATTCCATAGTTCTATTACTGTGTGTTACATGAAAGAAGACACCGACACACTGAAACTGCAATTTCATTCCCGCCAGTTGTCCTCTGTGGTTGAGGGATGGGGCTTTTGCCTGGCAGCAGGAGCCAAGCAGGTCTCCTTCCTTTCTGAGAGCCCCCACAGGTGTGGTGCTGAGAAGAAACTTGCCCACTGCCGTGTTCTGAGTCACTGCCCAGGCTGGGTTGGGAGCCTGGGGTTGATTTCACTCTAAAAGTCTGCATGAGACCTTTTGCTAATTCCACAGTGCAGCACTCAGTTCAGCTTAGGATTATTCAAAGAACTGATTTTAGTTCTAATGCCACAGAGAAGGGCAGGAGGGGGACAGAAAGGAATTACTGTTTTTCACATTTTCCATGCACGCTCATAAATTATTTTAATTAAATCCAGATAAACTCCCAAACACAAGTGTTGTGCTTCAAAACCTTTTATTTCAGAAGTGGTGACATGAATCCCTCTGATTTCCTCATCTCCTCCCCTTCCTCTGCTACCAAGCTTGAAACAATTAGATTAATTCACCATGGATTTGTGATTAGTTTTGCTAATTCTGAAACTACATTACTTTTTTTTTTTTTTTTGGCAAAAAAGCCTTTCAGCTCTTTACCACATTCTACTGCAGAGCTGTGGGATGGCAGACCACACCACATAGGTGAAAAATTTATTATGAAATGTTTGATCAGCAAGACAAGAAAAAACATAATGGACTAGAATATTGGCCTGGGTATGTGTGAAGTGTCAAAGCAGTACCTGCTCACTGAAACACTGCAAATATTTAAATATTCTCCTGCAGCCATGGCTGATCTGGAAGTCTTGGGGCATCATGTTAAACTTATCACAGGTGTCTTCAAGGTAACAAGTTCCCATAGGTGTCATATTGTCTACATGTCATAACAACATGAAATGTTTCTTTGTGAGGAACTTATTGATCTTCTTGACACAACATAGAATATTGTATCTTTTAATTTGGCCTCAAGTTGATGCCAAACTCTAAACAAATCTTCAGTTATACCAAAGTTATCATGGTTATCACATCAGGACATACGGCCCACAGAAAAATAATCCCTTTCTTATACCACCACAGCCAGTGGCCTAATAAAATGTTTTCTGTGGTCTCCATTCTTCCAACCTCAAAAAAAAAAAAAAAAAAGTGAAAAAAGATCATGAGCTTTTCATGAAAACCTCCCTTCTATCTAGGTTCTACCATTATTCCATATGTGGAAGAAACCTCTGGGACTCTTCTGTATCCTGCAGCACCTGTGGAGCTGCTGTGGACATGTGCAAGAGTAAGTTGGACTAGATGACCTTTAAAGGTCCCTTCCAACCCAAACTATTCTGGGATTCTATGGTGAGTCATCCTTGTGCTGGGGAGGAGCAGGGCAAGATGACAACCTGTTGCAGGGTTCAAATTGTGAACAATTTCCATTGCATTTCTGTAGGCCTTGCTTGACATGACTAGAAGCTGTAAGCTGTAATGTTTATGCTTATAGACTGTGTGAAAATATGCAATGTTTATACTTGTTAGCTGTGTGTCTAATTATAAGGTTTGAGAACATAGTATGTTTAGAGCAAGAAAGCCTTGAGAAAGTATAGATAAGGGTGCACCTGCAGATTTCAGAAAGTTCCTAATTAGGAAGGCCTCTACATTCCAACTATGACTTCAGATCGCGTGGACAGAACATCAGGTCCAATGAACTGGAGACATGAGACGCGTGCACAGACTGAGCTATCCAATCACCTTGTTGTAAGCATGTGCCCCAAACAAACTAAACTGTATAAAAGTTGACTTAATTAAATAATAAATGGAACATATGGCTGACCACATTGGCCTGTATGCCTTATGTTTATACCCCTCCATCAATAACAACCTGTGTTGTGGGATCACACAGACATAGTTTATAAAGAGAAAGAAGGAAAGAAGGAAAATCCACACCTTGGAGTTCACTGGTACAGATTTCTTTTCGCTTCTTAGTTATCCTGATCTGTAGCAGATTGGGGAGCAACTGGGAAAATGGAGAGCTGGGAAGTGAGTGTTAATACTTCAGTGTGGGCAACCACAGTCTGAGTGTTCAAATTCCCCTTTTATTTAGCAACACTGAACAACCTTCAGTGGCTGAGAGCTACAGTAATAGCAGAAAAACTCCTCCTGATCATGGCAAGCAGGGTCATGATCTTTGGATAAGAGTATGGAATTCTGGACTAGTATTGCACAAACAAAGACTGCTGTTACTGGAAAGCAAACCAAAATCATGTATTCTTTTATGATAAACTCTTTCCCATCAGGAAATTATTTCCCACCCAACCCTATGAAGAGATTTGTTTCCCATGTGTAAATTTGACCCTCTTGGACCCTGCAGCTCAGACAGCAAGGGGTCCTTGCCCTCTGCCTGCAGAAGTGGAGGTAAAGTGGTAAAAACAACAGTAAGTTAATAGGGAATCAGGGTTTTTTAAGTGCCAGGCACTTCTCTCAACTCCCAAAAAGAATGCAAGCTCAGAAAAGATTGTAGGAATGCAAAAAAATTTCCAATTACTTTTTTCCCCAAAAATCCTAGAGGATTTATCTGGGGCCACAAAGAATTGCACAAGTGGAGCTTTTCAGCCCTGCTAATGTTGACCCTTTATTGTGTTTGAAGCTAAAGAGGTTGGCTCCATTTCACCTGGCTATGAAATAATTTAGCACTCAATCCTAGTTGCTTTCTAGTAGTGCTGATTCTGAATCTGGCAGAGCACCAAGGTTTAAGGAAAGAATAAGGAAACAAATGGTAACATGAAGGGACTCTAGACATAAAAAGCTATTTTCTGTACAATATGATATTGTTATTACTGTTAATATTTGTGACCATCACAGTGCCTGGAAATCCTAGTCCTGGACTATGATCACAGCAAACTAAATACCAGTTTCTACAATAAAAGAGGTAAAAGATGACTAACTTCTCTATTTTATTCCTTAGGGAGCATTTTCTTTCTGTCCATAAAGTCAACTAATAATGACAAACCACCAGCACCTTTATTTGGGATGGATGGACTACTGAACCTAGTTACCATTTTCAGGAACTCTGGGATATCCATTTTCATGTCAATGCAATGACACCCCAAGTCATAGATGGTTTCTCTGTGCTCCTGCTGCCTTGGAGATTTCAGCTTTACAGATCAGGAAACTGAAATATAGAAAGGAATTACTTGTCCAAGGTTAGAGGGCAGGTTGTGGAAGAAACAGGAATAGAAACTGTGGCTGGCAAGGCACACCACCTTTTCTAATTAACAGACCAAAGTATCTTTTCATTCTCCAGCTTCCTCTAATGTGTCTAGCCAATTACAGAGCAAATTCAAGGTTCTTTGTTTTCTTTTTCTGAATTTAAAAGAAAAGAAAACTTTGCTAAGATGTCATTGTTAGTTAAAGAAAATACTTTGAATTTAAGGAGGAATCAAAACAGTTCCATTTAATTACTGCTGTGATTTTGCTTGCTTAGTGAAGAAAAGCAGTTTATTAAGTTGACATGGAAGAGCTTTAGACACTTAGTTGTTGTCCCTGGAATAAAAAAATATATCACTTAGAAATTAAACAGAAAGAAATGTTCTGAATTCTTAAAATTGTGCAGAAGCTTGATATATAATAGAAAATAATAAATTGTTTCTTGATCACAATAATGGTGTTTCTGCTTTTCCATGCTAATGAATACTGAAAGAAGAGTATGTCATCAAAGTGTAATCAAATCCAGCTTGTTTTGTAAATGATTAACAGGGACAGAAGCAGAAGTTGGGTTTTTTCAATCTCACACTAATACTTCAGTGAGACACTGAAGTGCTCTGCATTAACAAAGCTCAGAAATTATATAAATGCAAATGTAAAATACATCTCTCATTTCATTACACTAATAGAAGAAGCAATAGATGGCACAAAAGTAAAAGAGCGTGTCATCTGAAGTGGACTGTCGCAAATTAACACAGCGGGACAGGAAACACAAATTGCACAATGTATTTGTGCCACCTGAATAATGTTTAACACGCCGTGGGCAGGGGATGATCGACTGAACAGAATGCACTGGCTGATCAGAACCCTCATTAGCTGCAAACTGAAGAGCACTGGTGGTGGAAATCAATACCACCTCAGCATCAGGACAAAGGCAGTGAAACCTTCATCTGCAAATCCTCATTCATGGCAATTGGGGTCTCTCGTGCAGTTTGCCCCTGTTGAAGTAAAAGGGACTGACATCACAGTAAAGATTTATAGGGTGAGATCCACAGTGAAGTTTTTACTCTGGTTTTACCCAGAATGAAGAGTGTCGAGTCTCGAGTAATGATTAAAGCAAACTGAGAGGGTTATATCATGAGGAAAGTTCATTTTCCCTTATTAAATAGAAAGAATGAAATGTAAAAAGGACCATGAGATTTAAAGAAAAAAACTGGTGAATCAGCTGATACAGTTTTGCCTGGGCAGGTCTAAATGAGAAGCATTAACAGGAAAAGATGAGCACATCTGCATGGAGGCATCTTGCTCTAGTAATACATA
Organism: Neopelma chrysocephalum; assembly: GCF_003984885.1. NCBI lineage: Eukaryota > Metazoa > Chordata > Aves > Passeriformes > Pipridae > Neopelma > Neopelma chrysocephalum. The sequence goes on along the minus strand of NW_020897745.1, from coordinate 873,186 downwards.
CAAATGGGATTTCTAAAGAGTGACAACCATAAAATTGTCAAGGACAAAAACACCCAAATATTTCACAAAGGTGCTTCACACTGCTGCCAGGGGACTCCAATGTATAACTGATCTTTAAGAGCTTGAACTGTTATCTTTATGAGCTTGAACAGTGAATATCTGTAATGAAATAAATTATTTACTCTAGATCTTGGGGTAGGTGGGGAGGGGAACTGTAGTCCTCCTGCTTCACTTTAAGGACTATACCTGTTGGAGTGGTATTTATCAAGATTTCATCACAATATTTTGGGATGTGATAACTCTAAAATAAAAGCAAGGTCCTTTTGAGAATGAGAAAGGAATATTCCTTCTGTCTACTTCTCAAAGCTGATATTTTATACATGGCTGCCTCTTTTGTTACATTTAGAAGCAAGGCAAAACCAGCATCTTTATGTTTTCTACAAGTTGAAACTCCTTTATTAGCCAACTCAGAAACACGTACCTGGAAAATAAACTGATCTGGGCTTATAGGATGATTTTAATTTTGATCCTTCAGAATAATAAAATATTCCAAAAAAGGATAACCTTATCCCACTTTCTTTTTTTCCTTCATCTGCTGCAGAAGTTTAGAATGAATGGGAAGGAATACTGCAAACCAATATAGTGAATTTTGTGCTGCCACCTCCTTCACTTTCCATCTTCAAGAATCTGCTATAGACTAGAAAAGAAGATTCATGATAGAAATTAATTCCATTCCTCACACCCTGATGGGGCTGCTTTGAAACAGAGAGTTTATCATTATATTTTATATTAAATTCTGAACCTCTGTATGGAAAGATACAGAACAGCCAAAATTTATTTTGGCTTATCACTGACCCACGGTGAGTAAGAATTAGAATTACAGAATTAGAGGTAAAATGACTTACCATCTGCTTGAAATGCCTTGTACTTCAGAGACCAATGCTTGCCCTGTATCATATTTTTACTCTGGATTTAGAGGATTTATTGGTTGTATTAGTCACTATTTTTTCTTGGTCATGCTGTGTTTTTTAAATAGCAGACCACTGAGCAGTCAGTCCTCACAGGAAAACTAGACCATGCTTAATTCTTCCCTCATGATGCATAATTAAAAGATGACCCATCGCTAGTAACCTCCATTTTATTTTAAATAACTTTTTTGTTAACCACCTTTGATTTCGAAGTTGGCTTGATTATAATCATTATGATGGTTTAATATTAATGAAGTTATTTCTCCTAGTTTATTTTATTTCTCATAGGCCATTTCTGAAGGAAAAGGTAGACATGTCCTTAGAAGTTCTAATATATCTGACACCTCAGTTCAAAATTAATCACTTTTCAGTTCTGTATTTTTTATTTCACTTAGAATATTCACAAGGTCATATTTCCAATATTTAGGGTAGATGCTATCTTTCTCCTACCTTACACTAAGATGTTCTCATTTGGGGGGCATCCTAAACTGAAGTGTACCAAAAGACATGGGATATTACAAGGTGTGAGAAATCAAGAGAGTCTATGACATATCAGATCAAAGGTACAAATCTATTATTATGCTGTTTCCAAATGGAGTGCAACAGTGGGTGTTTAGGGAGTGAGAAGAAGAAATTGGGTACCCATAGGATGAATATTCAGTATTATAATACCTAAATTCTACTCTATGTAGAGGAATCAATGACAGACATCTCTTACAAGGAAAAGAAATGAAGAATCACCAGAAAACCTTTCTAAGATAGCAAACAGGCAAGAAAAAGCTGATGAGAGGCATGACCTGGCACAAAGCAACATTTCATAGAATTATAGAATCATAGAATGGCCTGGGTTGGAAGGGACCTCATTCCAACTCCCCTGCCATGGGCAGGGACACCTTTCACTAGACCAGGTTGTTCAGGGATCCATCCAATCTGGCCTTGAACACTTCCAGGGATGGGACAGCCACAGTTTCTCTGGGAAACCTGTGCCAGGTCCTCACCACCCCCACAGCAATGACTTTTTCCCTAATATCAAATCTAAACTTACTCTCTGTCAGTGTGAAGCCGTTCCCCACTGTTCTGTCACTACGTGTTTTATTTGAGGCAGAACCTGATCTGCCATTTCCATTCAATGAGGATTCAAAACCCTGTCAGTTTTTCTGAGTGATGCCTTGTCAAAATCCAAGCAGAGACATGGAAGTCTCTTTCATTTCCAGGGAATGGATGAGGTTGGAAAGGACATCTGGAAGTCATCTTGTCTCAGTGCCAGAGAACATCTCCAATGTCCAGAGATGGTTCTGGGGTCATGGAGACAACATGAGAGAGCAGCATCCCATTTTTTTCCACTGCCTATTGGAGACTCAGAACTGCAGCTCCCACCTGTGGGAGAGAATTTCAGTCACCAGCTCAGAGGTGATTGGCACTGGAGGTGGAATAATCTTGTTTTAATAGCACAGGTACAATCCCTAGGCCAAAAAGGAGAAAAGAGAGAAGGATGAAGGAGGAAAATCTAACTGTATGCAAATGTGATACAGATTCTTAAACTCCACAATTGTAAAACTGCCTTTGGACAGGGGATTTTCATGTTGCAGTTCACAGTCCATAAGTCCATGAGCTGTCTGTGCACTTAAGGCATCCATTACCCATTCTAACTAAGTACAAACCCTTATAAACTCCTGTATCCTCATCCTACATTAACCACTGAGCTGTGGAGACACATTACAGAGTGCTCTTTTTTCTCCTCTCCTTGCCAAGGATGTACAAAGCCTGTAGAAAAGAGGAAATACTCAACAGATTGAAAATGTTTAAGCTATTGCCCCTTTTACTTTGAGTGGGAATAAAGCACCTAACTTGTGATATCTGAAGACACAGTGAAGTTCATATTTATATATTGTTTAAATCTATATATTTATGCCTTAAGATACCTGACTTCCTTCGAGGATACAAATTTCCTGCTTTTTGCAAGATAGAGATCAGTAAGAATGTCAAAAGATCAGGTGAAAAATCACATGCCTTGCTAAAATAAGTATTATACTACATTATATTACATTATTCTAGTTCATCATGAACTGCCAAAAAAGTGACAGTTTCAGACTGCAGAAACAATATCTTTGTTCTCTACTTTTTAAAACTGAAGAACAGCTTGATATGTATCTGGAAGCTGGAAGAAAAAGTTTTAATGCAAATTCTGTGTAAGTTTTGCATGAGCTGGAAATGTTCTGGAAAAAAAAAGATGTCTGATATTGTAACACGATAAGAAGTTTCTCATTTTGAAGACTTTTGGCAACACTTCTAATCTCTGATAAGAAAATATTTGTTAGAAATTCTAGCATCCCATCAGAATATTTGTCAGTTGAAGTTAAGAGTGTGAGTATTTTTAACTGGATGATTTTTGTGTTATACAGAACTGTGAAAATGAAAAGATACACTCATGTTCCTTAGACATAAATAATTCGGGGGTTCCTCCTTTCACAGATGCTTTGCTAGAGGGGCAATAGAATTTTCACTTGTATGCTGAGGGGAGTCACTCAAGAAAATTTACTTAAGAGCCTCAAGAAATGCACAATTTAGTGTTCATTTTCTTGATGGAAGGGGATGGATTCTTGCCCTCATAACACTGTTGCATTTTCAAAAAGTGATTGTTTTCCTTCAGCTACCAAAATGCTTTTATTGTAACATACCTATTTGGCTTTGGACACTTGCATCCTCTCAAGACCAATAAAAGCATAAAGTAAAAAAAATAAGAGGAATGTCTGATAAAGTCGGGTATAAATTTCTGGTCCAGGTTATAGTGAGAATATTGGAGTTTTGATTAATTTAAATCTTATGAATTACTGATGAACTGCTTAATGAAAATCGTGTTTTCATTTCCTTTGAGAAGCTGAATTCTGAGTTTTTAACCCAACAGTACCATTTCTCTGTGTTCACATACTTTTGTCTCAGTTTTTATTTGAATACAAAGTATTAGACTTCTGTTAAAATAAATTCTTTCAAATGACCTAAGAAAATGTTTATTTAAAACTTAATACTCTACTTAAATAGCTTAATCTAAAATTAAAAAAAACCACATAAACATTATCAGTCAGTTAAATTAACGTTATAAAAATCTGTTACCAACACAGTTCCAACTGCTATTCAGTAAAAAGTGGATTTTTAACTGTCAGGTTCTGAAAGATCAAGATTTTAGTTGCTTAATTTAGACACGTCACAATATGTAAAGATTAAATGATTTGACAGAAACTGTGCAAGGAAAGTGATTGTGACTTTTAAGTAAAAAAAAAAGTCTTAGATTTGCCTTTAATAGATATAATTTAAAGTGTCAAATTCAAAGGAGTATGTATGCATAATGCAAGTTCATTAAAACATGAACATGCTCAAGTTTGGTCCAAATGTTGGTAAAATTTATTCTCAAATTTTAGATTAGTTTATATTTAGTCAAAGATTTCTGTAAATCCCTTTATTAACCTCACAGCTCCCTGGAATGGGTCGATTTCACAATTCAGCATATGGGCACAAAATGCAGGGAAGGTCATTTTTTCTCTAGTGGCTTGTTTGTATCCGTGGTGTTTTCATCTGTTTCTGCTACTATACCTAATGATTCTGACCACTATATCCATGAGGAAGATCTATACAAAGGCCTGTAATTTCAAGACCATTCACTGTGAAGAGATTTCCCAGGAGATGATACAGACTCAGCTGAGATCTGTAGGTTAAAACCACACTCTCCAACGTGTTCTCAAACCCAGAAAGCTTTTTTTTTGGTTCAATGCTGACTACAGGAAGACTTATCCATCTTCAGCTCCTGTGCTAGACCTCCTTCCACCCAGCGTGGATTAGGTGAAAGTGCACAGGGCAAACTCTAGGAGGGGGTCAGGGTGCTGAGCTTTATGTGAGAGAGGACATCCATCCCTTTCCTGACCATACAAATCTCCACTTATGACCCACTTGGAGCCATTTTTGGTGAAAACAATTAAGATTTCCCTCCAGCATCAAACCAATAACACGGCAACAAAGACTTATGAAGACAAAGCTAGGAGATATGTGGGGAGTGGACAGAAGAAAAGTAAAAGAACTAAGGATGCTTAATCTAATTATCCTCAGATCAAATCCAAAAGATCTCTCTTTCCTTCTTTGTCTGAGATACTGTTGACATTTGCTTTACTCCTCTGGCCAGTGACACATTCCCTTGCCCATTCCCTGTGCTCAGGTTGCTATATCAGGAAACAGGCTTTTCTTGGCCAAGCATTCTGGTTTTTATGTTCAATCCTTTTCTTAAATCTCCCCGGGGTTCCATTTAGATTAAAATCCTCCTTTCTCCCACCAAACACTATTGATCCTTAATTTATTTAGGAGGCAGTTTCAGCACTCCTTCTTCCAGATATTGACCGCCCTCACTGCCTTGGAAATGATAATGGCCCTTCAGAAAAATAGGTGCTATCTCTTGCACTTGAGTAGGCATTAGAAAAACACTAACAGCTCTCCCCCACTTGGGCAGACAATGAGTAAACCTCTTTGGTAAGATTTTCTACACACTGAACCTTGTATTTCATGTTAACGTGCAAACTCCTAAAGATACATCAACAGAATTGATGCTTGTAAATCATTAGTGGGTGTTGGTTGAGACAGAAGTGAAAGCAAAATGATAAAAGAAGGTCTTAATAAAGTTGACTAAACAGTTTTCTTAAGGAAAATAAAACTAGACAGGTCTCTCAGCTCTTTACATCAGGATCTGTACAAAATCTGTTACAATTACAATGTCAGCATTAGATGTCTGAGGTATCTTCTCAGACTCTACCTCACAATGCATAAGTCTATTACCTTAAAAAAAGAGTTCATAAGAGAACTGTAACACCTACAGGTTTGCATGTTCTGTCAGAGATCTTAATTACATCCTTCCACGGTTCTGAAAGACTCTCTCATGTATCATCTGGTGGAACACTATTCACCCATTTAACAGCACTTCAAAACCCACAAATACTCCTTAAAACAACCTCAAAGAACAATCAGAAAACTTATGTTGCATCACAGTTAACAGCAAGTGACTGTCCAGCTGTATTAACATAGAAGCATCTAAAGGAGAGGAAATGTTTGTTCTTTAGCTGTTGGATAGAGGAAAAATGTCACTTGAAAAATAACAGCTCTGCACAATGGTCTGTCCACATTATTATGTTCTTGTCTGTGATCTCATTAATGAGTGTTAATGAACTAAACCTCACACAGCCTCGGTGATACAGGAAAGTGTCTATGTTCCCTGGCTTTATGGATGAAGAAATGATGGAGACAAAGAGAAACCATAAACATCCCCACTCCATGGCACAGGGCAAGGATTTGGGTGTCTGAGCAATAACACAATGTACTGGCCACCTTTTCTGACTTCTCTGTATTTACTCACATGGCTGGGAAAACAAGCACTCTGACCTTTAAAAAATCCATCACGAAAATTTCCTCGGTGTTTTCACTTTGCCTTAAATGAAGGGCAACTACTCTCCGTGAAAAACTCTGCTAGATAATTACATTTGCTACAAAAAATGTTTGTTCCCAGCTATTGTTCTATGTGTTTATTAAAATAAATCAGGGCTAATGCAGTCACCTCTCAAAGTGAATTCACCTCCTGGCAAAATATTTAGTTTCCAGTTTAGACTATAACTAAACAAAGATGTGGACTTCAATGCATAAAAGCAATATGGATAGAGTCTCTGACACCAAAAATCATTATGAAGGTAATAGGTATCATGCCCCATTACTTTTAATGTATTTATTAGTTACAATTATTGCAGCCTTTGCATAATAATTTTGGAAAGTGATAAATGTGCTAATATTTGGCTTGCAAAAGTAAAGTGTTCATTTCTAACTTTTACTGTTTCCTGACCAAGTACTTGATGGAAACTGTCTTCCTTTAACCCACATATCCTCTGACTGCCCAGACTGCTCTCTAGAAAGAAGATGAATTATTTGTTATATGTATAGTGCCTCCTTCTTCTCTACATACATCTGAAAAAATGTTTTATCCTCCAGCAGAAAGAAAGCTGGACCTAAACAAGAAAGCTTGGTCCTTTTTTTCCCTCCATGTCTTTGTGAGTTTTCACTACAGATACAGGCCAGATGATCTCTTGCTGCTCATTTCAGACCACCCATGTTTGATTCAGTTGTCCCATAAAAACAGTTATGAGTGCTGACTCACCCATCTCAGTGACTGAGAGACTGAGGGCTTATACTTACATTCCAAATTTGCTAAGCAAAATATGAAAGCAGGAGACAGAAATTCCACACATCTGTACAAGAAGAAAAAAACCTACCTGCCCTGCAGCTTCTGGTCCACCTGGCCCATCTTGGACTTGATGATCTTAAAGGTCTTTTCCAGCCTTCATGATTCTATCTTCCTAATTAACAACCAATCTTACAGACAGAGGAGAAAAACAACAACAAAGAAACCAAATTCCAATAGTCTGGTATTTTGCCAGCATGTAATAAAAGGTACCTGATCCAAGGAGTTTTTGGTCATGTTCAGCACCATTTTGAGGTAAAGCAGGAAAAGGATCCAAACCCATGCAAAATAGGTGAGAAAGGGTATTGACAGGGAGGTTTAGGCCTGGCAATAGAGTTTTTCAAATGAGATTGAGGTTTTCACCACTGGGATTTCACAGCTGTTGGTTGTACCTCATTTGAGGGAATAAAGATGCTGAGCTCATGTTCAGGCTGGAGAAGTGGCACAGTGCTCCCCACTCCAAACCCCAGCACTCAAACTGTCTGAGCTGGCAGATGTGCTGCCAACAGAGCTGTGACTCACCTGCCTCCCTGGGTCATAAAATATCCTTGGACTTCCACTAAATCAAAGATGCACTGGGAGCCAGGAGGATAGAGAAATAGCACTCTGTAAAACCCAAATGTGCTTTATTAGTTTAGACAGGAAAGATTCATCATCTTGAAAGAAAGGAGTGAGTGCAAGTAGAAGGAGCAACCTACGAGCTTCTGCCATGCTCAGACAGGAGCAGTCACCTGTGAACATCCCAGCCACGGCATCAGAAATATGATAGACCAGCACCCAGGGCCTGCAGAATAACATAGATATCTCACTATGGAATGATTAGTCACAGTTTAAGCCCCAGGACACATAAGTTTAAGATACAATGAGCAACAAGAGAGGGAAGCATCAAGCTGCTCAAGCTCCAGAGGTGATTGCACATGGGAAGAGAATGAGAGGGGGAGATGCTGCAGGGGCCTGGGCAAAATTATAGTACTGCAAAACAGCCTTTCCATGCCCTCTGTTACCAGATTCCTCACTCCTAACATGCAAAAGTATTTCAACAATAACAGGGTGAGGACCCAACACAGGTGAGAAAATTTAGGAGTTTAATGATAAAAATGATTTTAAGGTAAATTATATAGAAATTATTTGTTCTGTAGATGTGCAGCTTTAAGGCAGTGACAAGGCAGAAAACTCAAAATAGGACTTGTTAGCTGTAGCCTTGACCTTATGGCTACAGGCTGCTGTTTTGACCCTGAACATATAATTTTATTCCAGATATTAAAACTTAAACTGAAATGGGCTTTCCCACTGGAATTAGGTGCCTGTGTAACTTTGAAGGCCTTTTTTATTTAACCATAAGTTGAAGTATAAAGGTGATGTCCTATTTCACGTGAATTCTGAGGATAAAGATTACAAATAAAATCATGTAGTACAACCTTGGATTCCAATCAAGAATTCTGAAAAAAATGTCTTTTTCAAACTCTCCGTTGCATTTCCAGCAGAAGCAGACATTATTCTTCAGACTCCAGCTAAGATACTGAATTCCAAAAATGAAGAGACAATCTGCAGTCCCACACTGGGAAAAGACCCTGGACTGCAGCATGCAGGAGGGACTTAAGAACACACAGTACAGCCGATGATAAAATGTTTGTTGTTACCTCCCTGGAAGTTGTAGAAAATCAATATACCCATCAGTGCCAGGTCCACTGGCTCTAACAGGCTCAGGATTTCTTATGTTCAGTCTGCAGCCCGAGCAGGGAGGGAAGTGTTTTGTGTGTGTGTGCATGTGAGTGACAGGGATGTGCAGTGAGCTGGAAACCAATTAAACTGTGGTGTTAGATAGGTGAGGAAAAGGGCTCTGTAAAAGCAGGATAGTGCCAGAAGCTGGAGTTTATAAAGCACCTGGTATCCAGTGAATAATAATAACATTAAACGTGTTCTGAACTAATTTACTTGCAGAGAGAACTGGAGTAAGAAAAGAAAAGCTTAAACAAAATGTCAAGTTCAAGCAACAGACATGGAGAAAAAGATGAAAGAATGTCAGGTCTGATGCATAAAAATAGTACAAAAGAGCAGCTAATAATGAAAGGCTTGAGGACTACCAATACTGATGGCCAGACCTCATCTCAAATAACCCTAAAATGTTAAGTGATTGTGATGAGGACTCTCATTGAGGGGAAGGGAAGGAGGTAGGAGGAAAGTATGAGTCACTACAACCAATTTGCCAAATGTCTTGCATTTATCATCTATATATCCTCAAAGGACACTGATCCTCAAAAGATACTGATCCTCTGAGATACTGATTCTCAAAAGCCAGCGTGGCCTTTGGGCAGCTGCAGATGGAAATGTGGTACAGTTGGCACAGATATCCAGCTGACCCCACTGTGCTCTTTGGGCTCCTGCATCTTTGTTTCACATCCCCTTATTCAGGCAGAGAACTGCAATTCCTGCTGCCTCCTAGCTGGTGATGTGGAAGGTGATAGAGATGAGGAAAGAGTTCAGATGGTAATGGTCATGGTCCACCTGCCTGAGGCAACAATTTAAACTGTCCAACCTGGGAGCCCAACCACCAATCTGGATGTTAATGGAGACACCAGTGAAGAGTCACCTCCAGAGATCAAATGAGGTCATAGGAAAAAAAATTCATCTTGCTTTTCATATTCTCTCTCTCACTTTCCTTTGTGCAGCCTCTGCTCTCTTAGTCTGCTCTAATCTTCATCTCCCCTTTCCCAATTGTAGCCCAGTCCAACTTTGACACCAGGAGAGCATCAGTCCCACAGAGCAACTTTGCCTCTCAAATTACTCAACCCATCAACTGTGTAGCTGGGTCAGGCATGTCCACCACTTAATTTTCTAAGGAATAAATAAAACAAGACTCCTGATATTGCCTTACAGGGTGAGGTGAAAGGAGGAAGAAAGTTTTCCTCAGCATGCTCAATCCTCACCTACCACCATTGAAAACTCTCAGGATGTCCAGGGAAAATATTTAAAAGCAGCTACCAGCCCTGACCTGCCTCTGACAAGAACCTGAATAAACTGAACATGCACAGTCTCCCTAAACAAGTTTCAGGTCTTAAAAAAAAAAAAAGGCAAAAAACTAAACATCCCCTAAAACATATGTACAGCCACATTTCCATGTGAGGGCAGAACATACAGAGCTGTGTACACAAGGGAGTCTCTGGGAATTACTGAAGATTTTTGCCATTAGAACAATCATTTGGAAGCAAAGCCACATTTGTGCACATGCACACACTAAAATCGAGGCAAGAAAGGGTTCTTTGTATAGGAAGTAAATAGAGCAGTAAACAAATCAGTTGGAGACTTTTGTTTTTGTATAGTCAGACTAATTAGCACTGGTTTCAATGTTTGAATAAAGAAATAGTTAGGAAAAGGTAAGTCAACATCCTTGATTAGCATTCTACATGGAGTAGCAAAGACAATTGCAGTAGGCTGACACTTTGTTGGTCATTTTGAAACACAGGGAGAGAATAAAAACTGCTTGCTCTGAACATCCAATTTTACCTGCTGCAATCTCATTATTTTCTGCAGGATTGCACTGTCAAAAAAATAGAGTTAAACACTGAAAGAAGCTCAAAGATATTGACAAAATCAGGTGAAATTGTACACAGTATTGAAGCATTACCCTCTCCAGTTTCTTTCATAAATACCAACAAATTTTTGAGGCTTTTTAGCAGCTTTCTTTCTTTCTTGATTTCTTGATTTCTTTTTCATTTTTTTCTTTTTTTTTCTTTCTCTCCCTCTCTCTCTCTTTCTTTCTCTCTTTCTTCTGAGTGTGTTACAGCTTCTGTGTTCACAGACCTGACAGTATCAGTTCCTGATGCTGGTTTGAAATCAAAGCTCCACTGATTTTTATTGGTTCTGCTCTAGCACTGATATCTGTTACCTGCTCCACGAGGCAAATCAGTGCCACTGAAATCAACCAGATGAAAACCTAAATCCCTCAAACACAAAGAAATTAAAAAGAGAAATGGCCTGTACTCTTCTGGTATTAGTCAAATGAGAATCAGGTGTCCAAGTTTAAATTTGGAGCACTTGCAATCAATAAAGGAGCTTCAGATTTGTGCCCGCATGAGAGCAGCATTGCTTTATTGGATGCTCTGAGCACAGGCTTAAAGAATTGCCATATTCATGGGTCTTGATGTGGTTTCACTGGATGAGCTTCCACATAATGCTGAGCAGGAGCAATTAAAAGTGGCAATGGCAGTTTATAACTGCAAAACACCTCTGGAAGTTCTTGTCTTTTCAGGATATCTTAGTAATAATGTTCCCATTGGGGTATCCATTTAGGTATTCTTTATGGATTAGGGGCATAAACGATCCCATTTCGCTCCCACAGGTTTGCAAGCTGAATAGCTGACTCTCATATTCCTTTGAATGTCTCAGACTTAATGTGCAAATATAGGAAGAGAGAAAAAATATGTCTTTCCAGCTGTAACAGAGATCCAGTTGGTAGCTCACCATTCAGCAATAACTACCCCATTCTGCATCTCTCAGCAAGAAAGATGGGACACAATAGGATTTCACCAAATTTATTATAATGGTAAAATTATCAGAATAAGTCTACCAGAACACCTGAAGGGACTGATGCAGTATAAATACCATTTCCATTAAGAAGCAGCTATGAGTCAAACTCACCTGCCAGCCAAAAAGCTCCTACATCTGCCTAGGGTTTAACTATGCTTGGTACCTCCTGTTTAATTTTTCTTACAGTCAGTATCATTTCTCCTTGCATGACATACAGGCTTTCTTTTTCTTTTCTTTTCTTTTCTTTTTTTTTTTCTTTTCATAGAATGCAGTTTATTTTTTTTATGGATGGTAAGGAATAATGCAGTCACCTCCCTGGAAAGAAAAGTATAATTCATGCAGTTTGACTGATCATTACTTCAATATGGTTCCTATAGACTGCTGTAAGATGCTGCCAAATTGCTGTTCCTTCATCAGCCCTATTTTACATAAAGAGTAGCACAGGAAAATAATTCAGTGGGGCTTCTATTTAAAACTGTTCCCAAGCCAGTCTTCTTTTCCTCTCTCTGACACAGAGAAATAACTAATTTAATAAAATACCACAAAGCGCAACAGAGTAGAATGGGGAAGAACTAATTTTGAAAAGTTCCTTTTGAGAATTTTTCAATGCAAAGACAATCTAAAGATCCAATGCACAGAAGCTGTTTAAAATGCTGTCTGGACAGTCAACCCCATGGTCTCAAGAACTCATTGATGACTAAAAATTTCTCCTGAGTACCAAAACAAAACAAAATCAAAACCAAAACAGAAAAGGAGCTCTGTTGCAGTCTGTTGTCAAAAAATCATTGAATGAAAATTGAGAAGACTGGTTGAGACAACTCTTAAATCTTTCCTACTTCTCTGCATTACAGGAGGCTGCTCAATCCTGCAGGAAAAACTGAGTGATATATTACCAAATATATCACTGCATCCAAAATATATCAGAATATATTCTTCTGAATTGTGGCCATTTTCCAAGGCATGTCAGATCATGCCAACATTGTTTGTATCCCAGTAATCTGTCTGTACTCATGATTTGAAAAGACCTAGGTCGTTGGATATAGGTCTAGAATCCATGAGAAACAATTTTTTAAATTATATCTCCAAAGTAAGGACTTAATTTGAGATCTGTCTGTTATAAAGTTATTAATCCACCTAATGTTCTTTGTTCATTCTATGTATAGAAAGTTTCTTTTATTCAAATGTCAGACAGTTATATGTCAAAAGTTTTGAGAAAACCAAAGTTTTCTTCTTTTTAGCTAGACCTGAAATTCTGTCAAATCAAATATGCTCTTGTTTTCCATAAACTTCTTTGAAGCTATGCTCACATTCATCTTATGGTGTTTTGTTTTTTTTCTTTTCTTCTAGTCCTTTGCTGATGGTGTCTGCTTCCATATTATAATAGTTATGTTACTTTTTCTAGAATAAGTCAACAGATTGATGTAATATATTTCCCCATTTAATTCATTTTAACTCTTTTCAGTATTGAAATTAGTAATCTTCCAAACTCTGGAATCCAGACCTGGTTTCTAACAAACATTCATGATTCAGAAAGTGCCTTCAATGCTTATGATATAAGTTACCTTGGTTTGTTAACTTATTAGGATTTGCAAGTTTTGTTTCCATCTTCAAGACAAGGAAAGCTCCATCATCTTCTACATCATCTTTTATATCTTCATAAGTAATTCTCCCCTTCCTATGATCCCCAGACTTGGGGAAGACAAATCTGGTTTTAAGTTGTCCTGTATCATAGTTTTTTAATGCTAATGACTGTTATATTTCCCCACTTCCTTTGGTTTCATCTCAAGCATTCCCACATTTTATTGTTGGCCACAAATTCTTTGCACAAAACAAACCTGACAAGGCAAGAACCACGGGTTAGTTGCAGGGTTGTTGTATTTTAAATTAGTGATTAAATTTTTACTGAGAATATAAAATTTCCCCTTGCTACAGACTTCATTGTATTTCTGATATTTTGAGAACTAAGTGGGTTTTGTTGCTCTGTCACATTAATATTCCTCAGCTAAAATTGCTCAGTGTAACACAGTTTTTGTAGTATTTTAGGTCATTCTTTACAGAGATTAAGTGGTCTACAATAAATTCCTGCCTAGCAATTTCATTACATATAATTTTAATGAATTACTACTTAGAATCCTGTAACTCTCAGTGATCTCCAGTTATGAGCATCTAATATTGAACCTAGCAATTCTCCTGGTATTCTGATCTTTGAGAATCACCAGGTCCCTCAGATTTTCTTTCTGAGTATAGTGTTGGCAACAATGCATACAGGTTTATTCTTAACAGGTAATTTGGGGGTTGACTTTTTCACACATAAAAGATTTCCAGCTTAGATTTCCTGCCTGAGTCTTCAGACATGACTGGTGTATTTTAGTCTTCTCTGTCTTGTTTGTTTAAATGTCTCTTGACTGTGACAAGATTTAAATGAAGGCCACCCCATTCATGCAACCTACTCTCCCTATACTTCACCTAATATTCCTTGGCCAAAATTATCAGTCTGGTGTCATTATAACACTCCATTTTTGGTATCTCCTGGTTCCTTTCCTCCCTGTGCTGCAGGAGAGTGGGTTTTCTTGGAAATTCATGGATAGCCTGGATATTTTTAGCTTTCATCTTTCCACCCAGAGCAGTCAGGCTTTCCAGACTGTGAGGAACAGTGCCAGATGCTGTGTCACTGAGTCCAATACAGATGGAGCCAAAGGTAGCCTCAGTTTTCAGTCCTACAATCCTGCCAATCTCTTCACTCCCAAAAGGGAAATTGGCTTGTTATCCTCCAAACTTTACACCCAGTCCTGTCCACTTCTCCAAGCATTCTCTGCTTTGTGGCCAGTTTTGGATGCTCTGTTAAATATACCTGCACTTTATTCTGTGTTGAGTTGGGCTGGTTTGCCCTCATCAACCTTTAAAGGCGTCTGTGCCAAGAGTGCTCCCCTGCATTCCTTCAGCAACACAACTGTGCCTTCAGAGGGGGAAACAGGCTGTGACTCACTTCAGCATCTGCTGACACCATAAGGAGACGGGAATGGATGAGTGGGTGGGTGGATGGATGGACAGAGCCAAACAGACAGCAGAGTCTTTCAGCTGCAGTGACAATTTCCGAACATGCCACCTCCCAGCTGAGCTGAGGACCTGACCCATAAATATGTTACATTCACACTGGAGTTTCAGAACAGAAGAAGAAGGCTGTGGGGTTTCTGGCAGTCATGATTCTTTTGCTTCTGACATCTTCCTGGCACTGCTCAATGGGAAGTTATATGAAATTACATTCCTTGTTCTCAGACTTCCCCTTCCCTACCTCTCATGTGAGTGTGAACCAGCATGCAGGACACAAGGTGCAAAGAGAATAAATTTTTCCTATTATTAAAAGTCACTATTATTTAATTATTAAAAGGGTTTATGGAGAAGGTGGTGGATGACAGTTATCTGAAGGATAATGTATGGAATTCCTACAAGCACGAGAGGAGCCCACCTGAGCTCTAATCAACACAGAGCATCAGTTTCAGAGCATTACTGAAAGCCAAACAAAGTCACTTCCAGTTTAACAGACTAAACTAAAGACTGGACATTGGTAAGACTGGACATCCATAAGCCTACAAAATACATAGAGCTGTAGCAGTTAATCTTGGTATGTTCTGAGAGGTCATTAAGCACTATACTTTAGTTTTAATGTAACTTGGAACATTAGAGATTGACAGAAGACATAATGTAAAGGACAGATTATTACACTTCTGCCTAATGTGAAATTCTTGTACCTTTTTCTGGGATATCCAGTGCTATGTTCTGTAGGACACTGGGTTATGTACTGGACACCTCAGGTTTGAGCATATATTTCCTTACTAACTTCGTAGCAAATCTCCCCAGCTGTGTAAGAAACAGCACTGACAGGCTTTAAAATGGAATTTCTACGTAGTAGGAAAGGGAATTCCTTTAAAAGGGAATTTCCCTGTAGTCTCTTCCTAGAAGATGCTGCCTTAAGGTAGGGATTAAGTCACTTTTTTTTCTTATTCTTTTTTTTCCCCCCAGAAAACCACAGGATAACTGGAAAAGCTGACAGATGTAGAAACGGGAGGCAATAGAAAAGGCTACATGATGGGAAAATTTCTCTAAGATTAATAAATTTAACTTGTATAGACACCCTTCTTGAAACCATTTACAAATATTGTTTAGACAACTGAGATGGTTGTGTCACACTTATCCCTGGGACTTTACCAGCAAGGGTTATACAGGGTTCAGCTAAGAACCTTTGCACTGAAAACTTCAGTTCACCTGAGCCAGTCATCCCTGCAAGTGGACTAATTACTAATTTACTAATTATCTGAGAGAGAAGTTAGAGGAGTTATTTTACCCAAAACTGCATATGAAATTTATTCCACCCTGCTTCTTGTAGGCCTTTACGTAGCCATGCCACCATTTTTCTTGCTTCTTCACCCGAATTCTATGAGCATGGAAGAGTCACTCATATTCATAGAATCATAGAATCACAGCATGGTTTGGGTTGGAAAAGAACCACCCAGTTCCACCCCCTGCCATGGGCCTTGAACACCTTGAACAACTCCAGTTCCACCTCCACTTCGAACAGTACAACCTGATAAGAAATCCTCTAATAAAAACCAGTAGCCTAAATTACAAGCAATGATCACATTTTCCACACCCTAATTCTTTGTGCTGTCTTCGGGTTTGTTCTTTCCTCCAAACATTTATTTGGAGGGTAATTGGGTGATTGGCATAACCATTTGCAGCAGGAAAGCCTTACATCTGTGTTGAAAGATCCAGTTTCTAACTTGGCTAAACTGTGCAGATAGAAAGGTGAAAACCATGGATAAACAAGCTCCATATCTTCCAACTGGATTTTTAATTATTTAGCAAGTTGCCTCTTTTCTTAGTAAATTTGGACAAGCTTGTTAAAATGAACAAAATTGGATATTAACTTTAGCACAAAGAAGACAAACTTTTCAATTATGTACAAATTTGTCTTGTACCTTCTTTGCATCTGCTGAAGTGTTGTATTTTTAATATAAAATAACTGCTTGGTCAGAGCTGGATTTCATTTCCCTTGAGTATTGGCTGTAGGAAACCAGTCATGTGCTCTGTTTAAAGATTTTTACATTTCTTGCAGATTTTTGCCTTTTAAGAAACCCATAACATCCACAGAAAGGGAAAGAAATAGTGCTGGGTGAAAAACATTTTGAAACTTCTGCATTTTGAGCAGCAAAGAAAAATGTCTGTAACAGCTGATACACTGGCTCATAATTCAAACTGTCCCTCATTACAGACCTAAATTTATCTTCCATCCCACACAGATTTCTACTCTATCACTTTTTTCCACTCGAAATTATTCGCATCAGAAATGTAGGCTCATGAAATGCAGGGGAGCAAAAGTGTTATTTATGCTAAAGAAACCAATCCCACTCCTTATTTCAGCTTTCTGACTGTGGGTTTATTGTGTCCTCCCTCTTGGGGCTGAGTCCCATATGGTATCTCACATTTGCACCCAAGCACATTGAGAATATGGTGTCGTTGCCTCTGAGAGCTTGAATTAATCTACTAGGACTCAGTCAGAAAGTACTATAAAGAGCTGAAGGCTTTATTGACTTCAAGCTCTCTGGATGCATTTTTGTCATGTGAATTATTTAAAGTCCTTCACGAGCTTCCCTGGGGCCTTTTGAAAAGAAACTCACAATAACCTTCAAATATGCTGTGGCCAGCCCTCTCCTAAAAAACCTGCTTTTTCTAAACACTACGAATTCTGGCAGCATCTTCCCACCTCTGTGAGGGAAGTAGAGTCCAATAGTCAAAATTTTCAGACCGCTGTACAGTTAGAAGTAATGATTGGCAATTTTTTTTCCAGGACAACAGGCAAAAAAAAATCTTATAATTATAATTGTTCTGGTGTCCTGTTTTACTTCCATACACAAGACTTATCTTCATAGGGAATCTGACGAGCAATGTTATTCCAGAATTGCACATACATGACTTTATGCAGTCATAAAAGTTCAGGAATATTTGGGTTTAGTTAATTTTAGTTAAATCTAATGAAATCACCATCCTTCAGAAATTATTTCGGAATAATAATAAAATTTTAATTTCACAGTCTTTTTCAAGAACAGTTTCTCCATGAAAATCAACTCAAAATTATGTGGGGCACAGGAATTAATTAAGAAAGAGTTCTGTTAATAGAGTCTGATGATTACTCCCAACAATGCTTCAGGGAAACTCAGTTCCCAAAAGCTTTCAGCTGATGAATCCAACAGTTCAGTCTGAATATTATCTGTAGGAAACACAGCAATGAAAAAGCTAAATCACCAGCAATATGAAGATGAATTATGGCTCTAATTCTTTTTTCCATCAGACACCAGATGAAATATTTTTATTTTTTTTCTCTTCCTGCAAACCTGAGCAACCCTTTTTTTGTTGCTGTTTTTGACTTCGGCCTCTTCAGGGCAGAGTGAAGAAACATCACTACCCTAGTTTAGTATCTTTGTTCCTTCTTTCCTCCTTCTCATCCCCTGTGATGTTCCCAGCCCCCATTCAGGCCCAGGTAGAGCTTCTTCACCTGTCCATATATGTTACTTAGACTCAATTTTATCGACTGTGCCTCCCCTCTCTTTCTCCATTTCCCTTTCTTATTTTCAATTTCTGGCTCAGGAAGGATTTGTTTAATGAGTTCATCCAAGTCTTACCAGGGAAAACCTGTCTTGACTTGTGTTTGTTATGCACCACTTACAGTGACAGTGTTAATAAATAATAAGTATTGATAATGGGAACACCACCATTACCTCA
The DNA here is from genome assembly GCF_003984885.1 of Neopelma chrysocephalum. Lineage (NCBI taxonomy): Eukaryota > Metazoa > Chordata > Aves > Passeriformes > Pipridae > Neopelma > Neopelma chrysocephalum. The sequence goes on along the minus strand of NW_020897745.1, from coordinate 854,652 downwards.
GCGCTTTTCTTGAGCTGACAACTGTGACACAATCCTGTTAACAACATAAGAAACCACTTTATTCACAAACAATCTTGACATTAAACTTCCCCAGAAATAAATAATTACCTAAATTATTTGTAAAATTGTCAAGTAGCAACCTGCACTTTCTTTTGCAGTTCCCACTTACATGAGGAAATTTCCATTTGCACCACAATATAATATTTAAATAGAAGTGTCTTGGATGCTTGTAAGATACTACTCTTACACTGAAGAAAGATACAACTTAAGATTTCTTTCTCTTTTGAAGTTAATGCCAGATAACACTTGATGAGGATCCTGCCTACATTTTTTGTAGGGCTTAAATCCAACAAAATGAGAAACCTACCTATTGTGTCAGAATCAACAGATGTCTTTCTTCCCTTCCAAGAATTCGTGGTACAGACAAGTGCACTATGTCTAGTAACTGTAGGATTAGGAAAATTTAAGCTCATAAAGAAGGTGGATTTTTGAGATTCCAAGATTTCACCCAATTCTATTCTAGGGTTAAAGTTAAATTACAAAGGTAGAATTGGAAATTCGAAAAGGAAGATCTCATTTCTTCTCAAATTGAGACAATCTGGTGCTGGTGTATCCAGAGAATGAATTAAATTAAATCTATCATGAGGAATATATTTTCTACTACATGTTTATAGTAATTTACTCGCTCCTCTCTTTAATTCAGGTTTGACTCAGGAAGATAGATAAGCTTGATTCTTAGTTCAGTGTTGGAATTTTTGTCACAATTGAAGACAAAGAATCCCCTTTATATGGTAGGTCTATATTTACTTCAAACAAACAACTTACAGATTTTCAGAATATTTCTAATAATATACTGATTCTCAAAACAGCCTTTTCAGGCTTCTGAAAATCCTTTATAACCGTGAAGAAAAATCAATTTCTCCTTTATGCATTGCAATCAATCAATAGGCAGAAGATTTTTAAGTCTTTCAATATTATAGTTTCTTGGACCACTAAGATTGTCAGACACTGACCAAACAGGTATTAGCACCAAAAAAAACAGTGCAAAGATATTTTAAGTTCTAATATTTTTCTGGCTATTGAACTCTACATACGTCTGCAGGAACACGTGGATTATTTTTCCAATAATATATATGTATCTGGGAAAACTGTCAGGGAAAATCTCTGTTTGAAATTAAAAAAAAATAATATATATATTTTTGTTTAAAAAAAAAGTGCACTGGGAGGAGTGGTTCAAAGATCATAAAAATCACAACACCAAAGCCTTCATGGGGATTCAGCCAAAGGAAAAAAATAAATAAATATTTCCTACCACGTCCTCAATATTTGCCTGTTTTCCTGAAAAAAATCCATCCTCAGATGAACACAAATAAACACATCTTCATTTCTACTGGGAGAACAGACCTTATTATCAGATGTTTTCTATTTTTCTCTGTATCTCCTACTCCAAGGACCTGCCTATTAGGAGCCCAGAAATCTTTTACAACCTTTTGTTTCCCAAAAATAACTAAAATTAGGTTTATCACTTACACACAGAGGGGTGTTACCTATCAAAAAATTATTTGGACCTAAGTTAGAAGGCAACTTTGTTTGGTAGTCAGTGGCAGTAAGGACATTATGTGTTTCAGAATTGTAGGAAAGGAAAAGCAACATTGCTTTTTGAGTTACATATGGAAAAACTCTAAACATAATTTTACTTTGCTGCTGCATTCTCCCCATTTCTTGCCTAAACAAGACACAGGAATAATCTGACCCCTTCTTCTGCCTGAGCAGTCATAACATGTTCTGACAGCAGATACAGCAGATTCTGCACCTGCTTTGGTTTGTGTTTGTTTGAATTAAGGAAGAACAAATCCAGATATTTTGATAAATAAACATATTAGTTCAGCTACTAAGTAAATAGTAAATCAGTTAATAAACTAAATTGCCTCAAACTTTCTTCATCATTGCACCTTATTGAAATCAGGAGAATAAAAATCCTTTAAAATTAGAAAATTTTAATTTAATAAACAATACATTCTGTAATAACATGTTCCAGATACCCTTGGGATCTTTTACACACTGAGCTTTTGTCCCAGAATTGCCAGTGGTGGTGCCTCATTCCACTCCCTTTTATGGCATATAGAATCATAGTATTATGGAATCACAGAATTGTTTGGGTTGGAAAACGTCTCTAAGAGTGTTGAGTCCAACCATCAACCCAACATTGTCAAGTTCACCACTAATTTATGGCTCTAATCACCACATCTACAGGTTTTTTGAACACTTCCAGGGACAATATATAATTTATCTGTTTAACTCTCAAATTAAACTTATACTTTGCAAACTGTCTTCATTCAGCTGTTCTATGAGCTTTTACTGGACCTACACAGCTTAATATTCTTATAAGTGATGCAGTGAGACTGAATCTGATGATAAATTTTCATACCAAACTGGGAATGTCACTTTTAACTGGAAAGGACACAAAAAGAAGTTCTCAGAAATTAAAAAAAACATACTGAAAAAGCTAAGGCCTGGATCTCTCAGCAAGAATTCACTATCAAATCACACTGAAAATACCTATTGAACAGCATATAATCTCATTAACTAAAACAGAAAATTACACCTAATTCTTATTCTCTGATGGTATGAGTTACAATAAATCCTACTGACATACTAGTGCGTGGGCCCAGGAGCTGGGATCTATTATAATCTACTTACCCTCTGAGAACCTAGTTTCCACTTGAAATAATAATTAAAAAAACCCAACCTTAAATACATTGACCTCTAATACATTCAAAATGTTGGAATAAATCAAGTAGCAGAGTTAATAATTGACTCGTTACTAACGTGCTCCTATGAAAGAAAAAAATTCAATATGCTTAGTGCTACCCCTAATTTGAAGCTCTGTCTAATAGTCCATTCTTCATAATATTCTTCCTGCCAAGGTAAACCTTTTTAAGCATTTGCAAGAGCAACCAAAGCTGGAGTAAGAGTAGAGTTGTAGTTACAGAACAGTGGTCTGAAATGCACATAATTCATCACTTTATGCCATATTTCCCACAGCAGACAAACAATATTTGTCATTTACCTTGCAATAGAAACTAACACTGAAACTTCACTGCAGCAAGTGTTACAACAAGGCATTACATTTTAAATAGGCAAGACATAAGAATGAAATCAAGCCACAACCTGCCCATTTTAGAGGATGAAGTACAGCATGCACAGACAAAAAAACTGTACAAAAGTCGCAATAAAAACTTGAGAAAAAGTAGAAAATGGAGGCAACGTGTTCCAGTTGTTAATCAAGTGGTCAAACTAAAGCATCCTCCTTCCATCATCAGTTTGGTGGCTGATTTTCTGCACACCAAATGTAAAATTTGCATACATGCCACCATTCCATTCCACAGTTCCAAGAGGCTTTGACAAAAGATAATCAAGCTCATCTGTGAAGGAGGGAATTTTCAGCAGGAATAATAAACAGTCAGAAATGCCATAGTCTGCCATATTTATTTAATTATTTGTAGCAAGGTGAATGGGACAGAACATTTTCAAGGGGGAGCTCCCCTTTTATTAGACACAGCATCAGGATTTTTCCCAAGATATTTAAGAAGATATTTAAGAGCTGATCAACATCTTCAACTGAGTTAAGTGCCAAAGTGTGTTGAGATGCAGTCCCTACAATACCTTTGTGAATGTAGCCCTGCAACAAGCCATTTGTGCTGCTAACTTTGACACGAGAAACATTTTTAACATGTAAATGTCAATAGAAGTTCCCATTGCTATAATTTTTTAGCTGAATAGGAACACAGCATATGTAAAAATCAATATAGATACATTACAACGTATCTATTTTTATATTCCAAGAAATGCAAAGTGAGGAAGCGTGAGATACTCAGAGATTCATATAATTCTTTAGGTCAGAAAGGCCTTCTGAGTATAGATCACTGAGTATAACCATTAATGTAGCATTGCCTAGGCCACCACTAACCCATGTCCCCAAGCACCACATCTACATGGCTTTTAAATCCCTCCAAGGATGGTGACTCCACCACTGCTGTGGGTGCAGTCACACTGTGCCAGTGCCCAACCTTCCTTTCAGTGAAGAAATTTTTTCCTAATATCCAACCTAAGCCTCCCCTGTCACAACTCGAGCCCACTTCCCCTTTCAAAAGCATTGACAGGCATCAGCACTCAAGCCCAGGTGCCAAACATGCAGATGTCAGATAAAATGATTAATCATGAAGCAGAGACAATACCCAGCCAGGACCTGACCTGGTGATACCACAGAATATAATCTTCAGGATGGACAAGGCAACCAGGTCTGTGAGTTTATGGGCTTCAAATTCCTGACTATTGATGTCCTTCAATAGGTTAATGTGAAGGGGCAGAAGAGAGTGGGGAGTAAGGTGACAGCATTTGTTTTCCTGTAAATGTTGTGTGATCGAAGGCATTTCTGCAAAATGTGGTAACCTCATATGTGCAACAGCAGGAAATGGGAAGGGATAAGGTCTCCATCCACACTTTGCTGCTCTGTTAAAGTGGACCCCCAGAAACACAACATGAAGGAGTAGGTAAATGACTTCATGTTTTCAAAGCCTTTGGATTCCTGGAGCTTCTTTAAAATAAAGGTTTCCCAAAATGCCTTTGTCAGAAATGCACAGTCAGTGTGTAACCTTCAGTTATTCATCCATGGTTCATTGCTCCAGATGTTAATTTCCATTCCCTAACTGAGAATATCTGTTCCTTATTAAATTAAATCTATCACTGTATCTATGAGATAGATAGGTTTTTTTGCCTCCCTGCTGTCTTCGAGGACTGAGAGATAAATGATTTTTATTTGATACATATCGCAACTTCCTAGAATTTTCATTAAAATTCTTTTCTTTATTTTCCTTTTGTTTTAATATTATATGGGATTCAACTTCCATTGCTAAAGCTTGTGAGCTCCAAAATTACTGGGGTGAAAAGGGACATTCAAAAAGGCATTGATTTCAGGTGATTTCACGTTCATTTGCCTATTTCAACTTAAAAGCTAGAGAAAATTAATGTAGATTCAAGTTTGTTAGAACATTTAACACATTGCACATAGAACTTTGCATGGTACCTGCCTCTAGAAACATTGTTCATGTCCTAAATCTCTGTTGTGATTAAACTCCAGCCAGCAACTAAGCACCACAGATGCACTCACTCACTCCTTGTCAGTGATGGGAGAGGCAATTGGAAGGGTAAAGGGTCAGATACCACAGTTAAAGTCAGTTAAAACAGTTACAACACATTGGGATCTTTCAAGGAAAAAATGATGTTTGGAAAGATAAACTCTCTGAAGTATAAATCCAGTAATCTAGAAACAGATTGCTAATTACTTGTACAGAGGAAACCAAGTCAGTCTTCATAAATCAGCAGCAACTGTGGCTGTGCAGGGAATAGAAATATCAGTTATATTCTTTATTTAGAAGGACGACACAGAACTCTCTGTATGAAATGCTACCACAGGCCTACTGGTAAATATTTGCTAGTTATTTCAGCTTGTACTTAGAGCCATAGCCCCACTCTTGTACTATTAGTGTGTGCATGAGATGCTACAGCTACTGTCTCACAGTTATCTTTGCAGTACCACAGTAAACTTTTATTATTAGGCACGTCATTATTTTGTAATTCATATGCAGACTTGTATCCTGTTACTTTTTAGGAGTTTGTATAATGAAACCCATTTACTCTGCTTAGGTTGATATATATTTCAGCAGTCATATGTGCCATGGATTTTTCTACCAGAGTCAAGCAGAAGGTGCCTACCAAAGGGAGACAAATCTGAGCACGCTGAGGAAACTGAGCAGGCTGAAGCCAAATTTTTTTCTCTCTTTTGAACTGTTTATTCCCCTGATGACATTCTACCAAGTCAACAGGTCTGGTCATGAAAGTAACAGCTGGACTGGTCAAGCTTTAGGGGACAGCACTCCTTCCTTCCAACTTGAAAAGGCCTCTACAGTCATCTCCATAACTGCAGAGAAGTATTAAGATGATAAGGTTCTAATGTAAGGTACATTCAGTGCCTCACAGAAAACAGAGTAGAATCTCTGCACTGTAAGAGCTCTCCTACACAAGACTGCAGTAGATTTTCAAGATTTGGAAGCTGAAGCTGGAAGTTTATAGACCAGACAGGCAATGGAAGACAGAAGGTGCAAATGCGTGCCTTCTACACCTCGTATTTGTAAAAATTATCATAGATGACATTCCTCAAAAGCATTGCAGGCACTCTGTGTATAATCAGCAGGAGGAGTCTTTGCCATGCTCACCCCAAAAGAGCCCAGTGAGATGCCAAGCAAGGACACAAGGAGAAGATTAATTTATAATAAACAATTAAGTAACTCATTGATAACCTAAGATATATTGAAAGCTGTAGCAAGTGGACAAAACATAAAATGAGCTAATGCTCTGCAGAGGAGGTGATGAAACCTCCAGGTGAAATTAACTGTGCTTGTTATTAATATAGTTATTAAAAACGGCTGATGAGGTGATGAAAACTGATAGTTGCACAAAAAGGAACAACAGTACAATGCAAGAACATGAAAACTAAGACTCCCTTACAAAAAAACAGGACCCCTAAGACTCATCTTAACATGGCAAGAGGGCACCACTGGGGATCATCAAAGTCCAAAATCCCAGAAAGCTTTCCTTACATAAGAGCTACAATGATCAGCTCAAGAATTAGGTGAATCTTGTATGCCTTTGTTCCCTGGTGTTGGGCATAATTTATAAAAGAACAAAACTTGGGACTTTTGTGGTGGACAATCCAAAACAAGGAGCAATGCACTCTTTGCATGGACAAAAACTGTAAAGGAACACTCTTCCTTCTACTTGAGATGCTTTGTCTCAGTCAAACAATGCAAATCAGCCATAAGATTGATTTAACTGTTATTGCTGCTTCTTACCATCAGGGTAAAACAGCTGGAGTATATTGATGAATCAGGATTTCTGCACATATTTTACAACCATCATCTACTCCATCTGCTTTCATGGACCGAGTTTCTGTTGGTTTTTTTATACTGGATACTTTCTAGGCCTTTATTTGATTTTTAGACTCTTCACAGTCCAATAAATACCCAGGAGATGCATTTTTTTCCTTCTCTGCATATATATTTCAATGTGTTTGCATTTGTCATTTGCTAAATGCATAATGACACACCATGGCTTTGGTTCCCTAAAGAATTCCTCACATGATACAGCAATTTGGAAAGCAGCTGATGAAGGCACTGGGCTTATTAAGTTCCTGGTAATAGCTAAATCCTTACACTTCAGGAGGGTAACAGCAGATGTTAAAATGTGTTATTGCCACCAGAGAAGTGGAGTTTGCAAAAATAATTTCCAGTAACAGGCTTCCAGTTTTCAGTTGCCAGCACATTTATTCTGGTTCTAAAATATACACATAATGCTTTGTAGAAATACATTTGGTAAGTGTGCAGCCATTCCAGAGTGCTTTGATCACTGTGCTACCATCAGGATGAATTTCTGCTTAGTCCACCTGCCAGACTCTCTGGAGACTATCTGAGGAACAATGAGGCACAGCTTCACCTTAAATGAATCTCGTTTAAAATGAGGAGAGACCAGGGGGAACAATTCTTCTCCATGACCCAATTGCACTTCCCCATTCATAACTCCTACAGTTAAGCCTTTGCTACTGGCAGTCAAATTCTGCTCATGTGTGACCCCAGGGGGTACCCAAAGCGACTCCAAAATTAGTGCACAACTACTGCAAAACCCTTCTGGTCATGGGCAATGAAATCTGAAAGGCAGACGAGGATTTATGCCCCAACATGCTCTATAATAGAACACCTAATTTTAGGGGACTTCATCTTCATTACCCACATGAGGATACTGCCTGGGCTGCCAATTCAGAGAACTCCTTTGATGTGTTCACCAAGGAGAGCTTAAACAAAAACAAGCAGGGCATCTTCAGCCATGTGGGCAAATGCCAGCTCTGGTTCACTGTGAGACTCTGAAGCACAAATAAAGCCTCATGCCATTTCACCAGTATTTCATTATCAAAGACTACAGGATACAGTAACTTTATTTAGCAACTACTATAAATTAGCAGAGCTATAATTAAGTGAGATACTTCAAACGTTAGGCATCACCACAGGGGACTGTAGGTCCTTGTGTTCTTTCTTGATGTTATTAGGTCAGAACCTGCTTCCTTCTGTTTCCGTCTTCATTTTCTTTTCTAATTACTAATTTGTTATAGACTCCTAGTTGTAACTGTGGAAGAAAATTCTCTGTTGGAATAGAAACACTTTCAAATTCACCTTTGCCAACCTTTAGTTCTCACTTCTTGTGGTTTGGACTGTCATATCACCTGCTCTTTTTTCTTGGATTGTTTTTAGTTTGTTTTGTTGTTTAGTTTTTTCCCCCGCAGGTTCCAAAGAGCCTGGCTACATAAAATCAGTCAGACAATACAAGTTACACTTTATCAAAGCGCAAGTAAAAACTTACAAATTTTTTTCTGTGTAGTTCTTTGCCTGCCAAATCTACGATTGGGTTACTTTGGGTCCTACTCTGGAAATTGGTTACCTTTTATATCTAACTGCTCTTCAGGACTTTAATATTCAAATAGAAGATTTTTATTTTTTTTTTCACTAGGCACCAGCAGCATAAACCATTTACTAAAGGTAGGTCTTTGTGATCTTCCTTTCAATATCACAGCCTTTCCTTTAAAGAAAAAAAATAGAGGGAAATGGTGAGAAAAAACACATTTTAAAGAAAAGCGTAGTGAGTGGCTTGCAACTGTTGTATGGGGAGACTTCTCACCCCTCTTATTGAATCTATTTTGCCCTATGGAATAAGTGAAGTCTCAGTGAACAACAGCTTTCCTCTTCAATCTACTGAGATATTCACCTGTGGGGTTGAGATATCCACCCACTCTGCTCCAGGGAAACAAGACCTCTCACCCTTGGGTGATGAACGTGTAATTTTTTCTGTTGGACATCGACTCAGCCAACACCTGTGGTGACATGAATGAACATCTAATTTGTGGTTCCTGATAAGGCTTAGATACTTCCTATAGAGTGAGATGCTCAACAAAAGTAAAGGGTGAGAAGGAAGATAGTTTCAAGCAAAGAGAATCCACGTCCTCTGCAGCCAGTATTGAAACTTTGATTAATGACCATTAGCCCAGTGTTTCTCTTAAATCCATAATCAAGCACAAAAGGGAAAATTATGCCAGCAGTCATATTTTCTACAGGAGGACAGTATCCCAGAGATGGGATGTTCATATTTATGTTGTTGTTGACTTAAGAGCTTTTAGAGTTTGGTCATACCAAAAAGCAGAACTTCAGAGTTCTAACATCGAAATAATAACATCAAAACATTCTAACATCGAAAACTGGAATTTCAGAGCATCTGGGGTAAAGTGGCAGCTGTACCTCAGGATTGCAGTTTTGGTTTCAGATAGTCAAAACTGGAGGTGGGTTAGAGCTTATGAATGAGGGAAAGATAGCAGGAGAGAAAATAAATACATACTATTTATATATGCCTGTGACATTTAATAATGGCAAGAAATATAGTAAGTGAATTCCATCCATCTGTCCCACAAACCACCACTAGTCAGGAGATTTTTTATAAGTCTCATATCAGAAGAGGATGTTGAGACTTTTTTTTTTCCCTCTTTTTCCATTTTCCCTTATGCATCACAGTAATGAATCGTTATTTTTCCAACTATTCTCAATTCTTCTCCAAAGTGGCACTTCATACTTCTTAATTCCAATTTTAATTATCTCTTAAGTAAGACACTTCTCTATGTGTGATTTATTGTACACAGGAATTAAAAAATAGGCAAAGTCCCATTACTTAATTCTTTTCTTCTTGTAGTTTTCTTGAATTACAAAGTAGAAGGTGAAAATTGATAATAGTCTTCAAGTGCATAGAAATTTGGTGCCAGTCTTACAATTTCCTAATGGACAAATTGACTGTAGTTTTATGAAAAAATACTTAAAAATAGTAAATTGTTGTAAATGCCAATAACTAAAGTAATAAAATATTGGTACTCAATGTGCGTGTGCATATGCAAATAGCAAAAATTCTAAATTGTAGTAATATCTGCTATATATTACTATATTCTCACCTTCTTTCAATCCAAAATTATTTCAAAGCCAGAAATATGTATAATTGACTATACATGCAATTCCAGGTCTGATAAGTGGGTAAGTCACTGCTTATCTTTGGTTCTCAATTGGCTTTAAACTGAAATACTAAATGGCTGTTCTATCATTTAGATTTTTCCAAGCAAATACAAATTCTATGTAGAAGATGGAGCTTTTGATTAAAAAATAACTCAAAAAAATGTACTCAAGAAAATAAGGAAAGGATAACTGTTGGCAATAAGTAAAATCATATCTAGTTCTTAAAAATCTAGTAAATGCATACTTCTGCCATGTGTTGATCCAGGCAGAGGAGAACAACTATTTGACAATAAAATTATCTTTTCTCACCCTTTCATCTTTAAATGATCACAGTTTAGCCACTTCATTAACTCCACGTTTTGAATATTTTACTAGAAAATTTCTCCAAGCTATTATTACTTCAAAATTAAAAACTTGTACTTGACCTAGACTGTCTTTTAGGAAGTCATTAGTTTTCAATCCAAAGAAGATAAATGATAGAGTTGTTGTTGTAATGACTAATGATGCTAATTGTTAAACTTGTGCATTTTACATTTTCTTGTACTTTTTTTTTCTTCTGATGGACTAAAATGTCCTTTACTTTCAGAATTTGGCTCTCAATGAGGATAAATTTACATAGAACATCAGTAAGTCCCCCCTTAACCTTCATTTGCTAAGTTAAATGCTTGAATGTTTTATGTATTTATTCACCTATTACTGGTTAGGCTGCTTTTCCAGAACAGCTAAAGCCTTTTCTTTTTCTGGGCTTTTTAAATTCAGGAATGTTCATACTTTAATGCTTTATCCATAAGTAATAATGCATTTCTATTTTTAATCAATATCACCTTGATTTTGCGCACAGCGTTGTATTTGTTATTTTAATGATGACCTTACCCTCTAAACTTACTGCTTATCTCATACAAAGGCAAGAAATATTTTGTAAGATTATACATCTTCCTTTATCCCACTTTTACCTATGTCATATCACAATTTGAAATATGTTCTCTGAAGTTTCAAGGTTCCCTGATGCAGAGCAATGAAAAGATATACCTCAACACTGAACTAAAGAAATGAAGGGTGAGATTTAGCTCACAGACCAACGTGCTCAAAACTTAGATTTCCAGTGGGGTTGGCAGATTAGATGCAGGATCTGGAAAAGACTCATATCCCTTTGGAACAATAATTGGATATCAGCCTGGACATTTTAGAGTTTTTCTTAGGGAATGCACGCGTGGGCAACTGAATTATATTCATAGAATCACACAGAATATGCTGGGTTTGAAGGGAACCATCAGGATCATCGAGTCCAAGCCTTGGACCTGCACAGGACCATCCCCAAGAGTCACACCATGTGCCTGAGAGCATTTTCCAAACACTTCTTGAACTCCCCCAGGCTCAGTGCTGTGACCACCGCCATGGGGAGCCTGTTCCAGTGCCCTACCACCCTCTGGGTGAAGACAATTTTCCTACTATCCCACCTAAACCTCTGCTGACACAGTTGGTCCTGTTGTGAGTCACCAGAGATCAGTCAGAGGAATATAAAAAGCTAAAGAGCTCACCAAATCTCTCTTGAGAAACCTGAATACCTGCACTGACTGTGTTGATTAGGTCTCCTGCTACTATAATACAAGTTTAGACAGCCTAAGCTGGAAGAGCTGCCCACACTGACAACTAGTTTAGGTGTCTAATCTTGAAGCTTGACTCTGTCTAAAAAGGCTAAATTACAAGCAACAGGATAGAAGATAGAGCCATTTCCCTGCTGCTTTGCAATAGAAAATAACTAAGGAAAATGGTATTTGAAGAACTGGACAATAATGCAGTAGTTTTTTTCCTGGTTTTTAGTGTATTCTATATTGCATCTTAAGGACCATGCTGTTCTCATTTTCCCTTGGAAGCTACACAAAATTTCTTAGATAGCACTACCTTCTACCTGTTACAGCCTCATGCCTGTTGCAAGGAACTGCTTTTTCAGATTTGGATATAATCTACCAAGTACTTATTGTCCAAGCTAAAACTTGCAGGTGAAATTTCCTTTTTAACTTTAATTTCTACATTTGGTGCACACATTTGGTTCTCTTTTAAGCACTAGAGCTATTCTTATCAGAGTGAACTGAGAAAGGCTGAAACCATTTTTTTATTTTTAAATTGTGCTTTATTGAAGAAAATGTTAAAATTATGGAAACCTGGAGGGGAAAAGAAAAAGACTGAATTTTACAATAGTTAAGCAACTAAGCTCAGATTGAAAACTGTTCTCTGTGTTACTTTTGTACCTGTTTGTCTGTCTAGCAACAAGAAAATAACCTTCAAATGTTTTTCGTATATTATTACAAAATCCATGAGTCCAGGATCTAATAGACTTTTTTTTCATTCTAACTCTGAGCATTAAGTGACCAGAAATGTGTAACCTGACATTCTGTGAGGTCCTTAAGAGCTCATAGCAGGGCTACACCTGATGTTCAAACTTTCATGGAATAGCATAAGCCTCAGTGAGCAAAACATTGATTTGGTGATAATCAGAGTAGGAATGGTAAAATGTGTCAGGGCACAGAGATCCTGACGGTTCATTTTTGAACCTAATGGTTTCAACAAGGTGTGTAATTACTCATAGACCACAAAACCAGTTTAAGACATCAGTATTAGCCACACTGTTCACCTCAATTTACTACCCCCATAATTTGAAGTGCTGGAATCCTGAATGACATTTAGCACCAAGACAGAAGGAAAGCAGTGTTTTAACAAAATTGTGGCTCATGGGTGAAAAAGTAAAACCACATAGGAAACATATGCAAGAGGTTTGTTCTGCAGAAACAGTGGAGTGTAATTCTGTGTGAAGGAGGGATGATTTTGGCATTTTTCTCAGTCCTCCCACAAATCCAGAGGAAAAGGAGGATTGTAAAATATGCCTGAGGTTCTGCAAATCTGTGTCTTTGAAAACAATACCGAGATCCAAGCTCTTCTGTGCTCCAGACACTTGGTGGGGTTCCATAAAAGAGTGAAATGTTGTGCAGATGAAAGATCGTAAGACACCCAATGCTCACAAACCATCCAGAAGGAGTCCATATGCAAAAGGCCTACACTTCATACCTGAAGATGGTCCATTAGTGGAATATGTGAGAACTAAGATATATTTTATGTTATGAAGTCTTTAGTGAAGAATAAAAATACTCTTTGCATCCCGGGTTGCATTGCATTGATGGTACAACTGTTGCTTTGAAGTTTGGTACAGGGTTCAATAAAAAACTAAAGAATTGCTGTTATCTGCTTTGAAATGACACAGTACTGAAGTTTCTGTCATGGATTGAAAAACTTTCCAATAGACAAAATTTCTCATTGAAATTGGTTAAAATTATAAAAGTAGTAATTTAAGTCTTGAAGTGGTTCAAATCTGAGTATAAATCTTTGAAGAAGGTATGTTGATGTGAACCTATTAAAATAAGATTGGCTTGGTTTATGAACACACTACATAATCTATTTGGTCTTCTTTTTATGCAGGAGTTCCAAGTAGACAGTCAATAATTAATAACAGACTAGTAGAGGCTTTAGAGTATATCCAATTTTAACACCACCCTCAACAAATTATAGGTCAATGATGGAATTTCTTTTAAGAAAATTTACTTGATCTTGATTCACAATGAACTGAGAGGATGTGAATTTTTTCCCGGACTGTTCAAAAGCTGTGTTCTATCCCCTCTATGGCTTGTCCAGCTTCTGCCTTTGAGCTTCTGGGTATTAAGATGCTTCTGCTGGTTCAAAGACCCCTCCAGCATGAGATACTTTCTCACTTGATCCATGTCTTACAGAGCTAATTACATTGATATAAAACTCTCCAAGCTTTTGAGCAAATTCTATATCTCTATGAAATCTTCAAACTTGTACTTATGTTTGGATACTACAAAATTTACAATTTCAGGTTATATTATCTTAAAATATGTGGATAGAACTGGATTTATGACTAGTCACTGGAGGACTGCAATGAACAGACCATCACTAAGGTGTGGTAATACATCAACTTCTTTAAAACTACTTTTGAGGCTCTAATTTTTCACATGCCCTATGTCATGTGAAACTTAATTGTTCAAACTATGTGATCAACTTAAAAAGAAAAGAAAACAAAACAAAACAAGTGTGTTTTTCTCTGAAAAAAAACTAAACAGCTGTGTAAAATGAGAGAGAAATTGCAGAATATTTTGTAGGCATGGAATCTCAATAAGACTGGTACCCTCCAAAAGACACCTCATGTAACACAGCTCATAACTCTTAAAATTTTAAGCCCTTGGAAAGAGAATATCAGGTTACAAATGTGAAGCACCTCCTTTGAGAGGAGACCAGCATTCTAATTATCAGTTAACAGTAGCACTTCAAACACAAATATCACTGGACACGAGTCTTACTTTAAGTGCCAAGGGCAACCTATTATTTGCAATTTCACTTTCAGTGGCAGAACCATTCTAACTGCATTTCTCAGGTCTGTTATTCACAGTGTTTAAAGATCACACTCTGAGCACTCAAGAATAAATTTATCTGGAGCTAAAGATAAATTATTTTACAAAGATGGCATCAAGTTAAACTGTTCAGGCAGGGAAAAGAGGTTAAAAAAAAAATGTTCAAAGTAGAACACCCACAAATCTGCAGGTACAAGACACAAATGTTGGCACTACCTTCTCAGGTAGGTTCCTTATGCTCACACGACTTTAAATACCTAGACAGAAAAATTGAGACAGTACAGCTGAAACCTCTAGCCATTAAAAATTAAACTGATGTGAGCATTACTATAAATACCTGTATATATATAAAATTTGGATCTTGACTTGGGAAAAAAGGAAATATTTCAGATTAGCAGACAATTTTTTCCTGCTGCCTGGGTTGATTAATTAACACTTTCCTTCTGTTGTTATGATGGAACCTGGAAAAACAAGATGTATTTTTCCATCTCAAAGCAGCATCCTAATGTACTCTAGAAGACCACTACTTCATCAGGGAAAACACCAGTTAGGAAGAATATAAAGCTTGGACATCTAAATATAGAAAAACTACAAACCAACCCACAAAAACCAAACAAAAACACCCAAAAAAAGCTCACATCCATTTAATCTAAGAGGAATTGAAAGGCAAAATCATGAAGAATATTCCCAAGGATACACAAGTGAGGCACTAGTAGATGTAGCAGAGCTACTCCAGGAAATGAGTCTTTTCACCTTTACTCAATGCCAGCGTTCAGTTCCCAACTGTTGCCATCGTTCCCCCTTTTTCCTTTGTCATACAAGGATTCAGCTCATAAACAAGAAAACATTATTTCTGTACACAATCCTCATTACCTTGGAAAGGGAAGCACAGAGACACTTGACACTCAACTAAAGTGAGCATTTTAGTTGTGGATTCCAGTAAACAAACCAGGCAGAATACTGGGTAACCCAAGCTAAACAGAGCAGTCAGAAAACCAAACATCACCAATGAAACATACTTGAACTCTGCACATTTTTTTTTTTGCATTTTCACTTTATCTTACACTTCACCCAAGGATCTGAAAACTCTTAAAAATATTTATGAAATCTTACAGAATTCCTGAGAAGTAAATTATCATGAGTTGCCACTTTAAAGACTGATACACTGAAATTAAAAGCCAACTCAGCACTAGAGCTAGGAAAAGAATTTCACACATCTAACACCTTCCCTTCAGTTCTGAATAAAAATGTCCTAGGCTGTGTATAACAAGTACTCAGAGACACTCTGGCAGCTCTGAGAAGACACATTTCTATTGAATTCTATTAAATTACAGAAATAGATGTTTTGCATTAATTGATTTTCTTTCTTGCTATCCCTTCTCTATTCTTAACAATGAAGTCTTACAGTTCTCAGAACTGAGCAGGTTCCCCATCTCATCAAATGACTCATCTTAAACAGGACTTTTCAGTGCAGATTCACAGAAACAGTGAGAGACCTTGTTGTGAAGTTAAATTCAGATAATCCTGAGAATCATTCTAAAGAGTAAGTATGCAGAACCATTTATGTCCCAATATATACTAATCTGAACTTGCAAATCCAAATGATTTCAACTCTTGTTTTGGTGCAGAAGTTACCATCAATGCCTCATAGAATTGCCAATTTTGGAAAAGACCTTTAAGATCACAAAGTCCAAGCTTCAATTCATCACCACCACCATATTCCCCACTAAATCATGTCCTCAAGTGCCATATGCACATGTTTTTTGAACACTTTCAGGGATGGTGGCTCCACCACTGCCCTGGCCAGTCTGTACCAAAGCTTTTCAACCCTTCCTGTGAAAAAAAAATTTCCTGATATCCAATCTAAACCTCCCCTGGTGCAACTTCCTCAGGTTTGCCAGGTGTTCAGTATTACAGGATGATATTTTATCAAAGGTGTTCACAAACGTAATGTGTAAATGCAATTATGACACCCACTGAAATGGAATGAAGCTGGGATAAATTTACACTGTTTCCACTGATTTAGTTGAAGTTCCTTTGCATTATCTCAGTGCAATGGAACAGCATTTGGCCAACGACCTTGCACTGACTCAGAGGTGCTGAGAAGTGCAACTCAAGAAGGAAGAATTCCACTGGCAAAGACAGAGCATGCTACACTGCAGACAACAGAAAGTTAAACACAGCTTTGTGGATGCTGACTGCAAATATGGTGGAAAAATAAACAAACATTAGAGCTAATTTGTCCATCAGCTTCACCCTGCTTTATTTAATGGACAGTAGGAGAGGGACAGCCAACTCACACAATTTGCAGACACATATCCCTGATGCCCATGTCTACAACCAAAACTAGCATTAGCAACAAGACACCCTCAATCATGGTTAAATTAGTGACAATATTTTCAAGCATGCACTGTGTATAGTCCCCAAGAGGATTTTTCACTGATTGGCGATGGTGGGGGTTTTTGGGGAGTTTGGTGGTTTTCTTTTCCCTAAGCTGTTATTTGGACAGATAAATTAATTCAAGAGAGAGTAGATATTCATGAATTGAACCAAGGTGAAGAAAAATGGGGATGTTTTGATCTAGAGCTTCTTACTTCCTCGTGCTTCTTACAGCCAAGGCTCACTGTAAATTATACAGTTGTGCTTTAATCAATTCCTCAGTTTCAAAAAGTAGAGAGTGAAAACGAGGGATGGCTTTCTTGAGAAGTAAATACTTTTGGGAGGTTATTTGTTTTGTCTTTTTTGTTTGTTTGTCTTCTTTTCTATATAAAATTCATTGGTTTTTACTGGGTACCAGAAATGTACACACTTTGTCATGCTTTAGCATGGATTGAAAACCAATGACATGTGTAAAATGGGTGGACACAGATAACCCATTATACAGCTTTCTGATTTAAGTTATAGTGAGATCTAAAGGTTAGGAAAGGTAGAATGTACTTAATTTTTTTTTTTCAGGATTTTTTTCCCTATATCTCACATTTAGTACTTTCAAGGGAATTCCTTCCCTATTGTGATAGATTTATCTCATGAACACAATTATGTATTCTGTCCTTGAGGCTTGAAGTGTTCTCAAAGAGTTCTCCCTATTACCAAAAGAGAAAAAAAATCTGTAGAGAGTGCAACACTTTTTACAGTTTATCAATCCCAATCATCAGGCCTAACTGTCCATTGATTTACTGACAAGCCTTAATAAATTTTTAAGAAATGACTGCATGTCCTGAAAAAAAAAAATACTGTTCAGAATTTTTCAGTCTTGAAGGGCATAATTTTTAATACTTTAGACTCCAGTGTACTTCTCACAGCAATAAGGCTCAGTTTTAAATCAGAACTGCAAACCTACAGATATTTTTCTCTTGTGTCGGTAAATGCGATTGTGAGGTAGCCATTTATTTTGCAGCTGTGCTACTAACCTGGTTTCACTGAATTCACAAGCTAAACAATGTCAGTACCTGTTAATATTTAGACAGAAGCTTATTAACACTCACAGCTACACAAGTTGCATACAATGTCAATGTTTAAATAACTACTTTTGTTCTGATGGAAGGGATTCCTCTGTTAAAAGCTGTATATCCTCTTCTTAATTGTTCCTTATCATCCATTCTTCTCCTGCTCTCTCTCAGCCTGTGATAACAAGGTCTGCATATCACATAGTCACTGCCAGTGGAACCTCCTATCCTTTGAGAAGGGAGCTCTTCTCTTTAGCAAAGAGATGGGGTGACCTGTCCTCCATTGCTTAGACAAATTGTAGACTGTCCAAGTGACTCGAGAGTTCCTTAATCTGTCACAAAGCCAAAATCATCCACAGCTAAACTTCTTTCCACACACCTGCCAAATGCTTTTCCTCACATGTTGATCCATTCTGTTATGGATCTTTTCATTTCCCCTCTTCCAATCTTTTCCTTTTCTGTTCTGTCTCTAAATTCTTCTTCCTCTGTGCCTACTTACCATATGTTGTATTCTTCCTGATCTTCCTATCAAACAGAAATCCAAACTCCCATGATCAGAATATATCCCTTGCTGTGTCAACACAGACCACGGAATCACAGGATGGTTTGGGTTGGAAGGGACCTTTATAGGTCATTTAGTCCAACACCCTGCCATAAGTAGGAACATCCTGGGAATGGCTTCAAACTGAAAGAGAGCAGGTTTAGATTGGATGTTAGGAGAAAATTCTTTACTGTGAGAGTGGTGAGGCTCTGGCACAGGTTGCCCAGAGAAGCTGTGGCTGCCTCATCCCTGGAAGTGTTCAAGGTCAGGTTGGATGGAGCTCTGAGCAACCTGGTCTAGTGAAAGGTGTCACTGCCCATGGCAGAGGGGTTGGAACTGGATAATCTTTAAGTTCCCTTCCCACCCAGGCCATTTTATGATTCTATGATTCCCAAATAGATCGGGTTGCTCTGAGCCCCATTCAACATAAGCTTGAGTGTTTCCTGGGATGGGGTATCTACCAACTCTCTGGGCAACTCTGACAGCGTTTTACCACCTCACTGTGGACAAGTTCTCCTTTATATCTAATCATTGGTGGCCTACCGGATCTCAAAGAATAGCTGCCCAAATAAATGCCTATCTAATGAACCTGCCCAGCAAAGGTGAAGTAGCTTTCTCAGTTGTGGATTCCTCTTGTTGAAATGGAAGAATCTGACACCATGATTGGACCTTCTTTGGCTTTCTCTGTTCTGCAGGATTATTGTCATTCCTATTATGGAGCACTGGCACTTCACATAGCACGGTTTCCATCAAAAAGTGGTACAGGGACTGCTTCAGCCCTCTGAAATATGTGCCAGACCACCCACAGTGATCCATGGCACAGAGCTCATGACCATCTGTTGCATAGATCCAGATGCTTGTTACTTAAATTAAGGAGACATTTGTTAGCTGGAGCAATATTGAGCTGCAACACTCAAGAATGACATGACTAATGGACTATTTATAGGTGCAGCCATGCATCAGCCAGGCATAAATGGTAATCGTGAAACATTCTGATAAGCCCCAAAAAGTGGTGGAGGAATCCATGTCATCACCAAATTGGAAGGAAATAAGAGAAAATTAGTATCTGGCACACTTTTTCTTTGCCCCTGTGAACCTTTACAAAGATGATGCTGTCATATTAATGAGAAGGAATTAATTTATTGATTCATATTTAAAAATGATGGGTGATGTTGTGTACCTCGTCATGACATCTTTTCTTAATTTGATGCATTAAGGAATGTTATATTGAGTTTCATTAAATGATCTCCCTTAATTCTGACAATGGGTAACGATGGTCATTAACGTAATGACATTTGTCACCATCAGCAGTGGCAAGGATAATGAATAATGAACAAGGCAAAATTTTCACGGGCTTCATAGTCTTATATTCCACTTAAAAGCAGGCTAGAAAAATACAGAAACAAAATAGTTCCCTGAGGAGAAAAAAGTTTGAGGAAGACAAGAGAGAAGCTTGTTCTTTAAAATACTGAGGCACGCTAACCAAGAAAGATATGGGTTAATGATATTGCATATAAAAAAAAAAAAATTAAAAAAAAACCCAAAACTTAAAAAATTTGTGGGTAAATCCATCTTATTAGGTCTGCAATGATATCACCCTATATAATCTTTTCATAGAGAAGCATAAACCAGTTTTTAATGTAACTGGTCACACCCAGAGTGCTGTGTCCAGTTCTGGTCCCAACAACTCAAGAAAGATGTGGGCAGATTCCAAAAAGTCTGAAGAAAGGTCACAAAGATGATCAAAGTGGTGGACCACATATTCTGTGAGGAAAGACTGAAGAAGCTGGGGCTTTTGTCCCTGGAGAAAAGAAGCCTCCAGGGAAATCTCATAGCAGTATTCCAGTACTTATAGGGTGGCTACAAAGAGCGTGGAGGATCTGTCTTCACAAGGAGCCACATGAAGGAGACAAGGGGCAACAGGCAGGAGTTGTACCAGAAGAGGATCCATCCTGATATAAGAAAAAAAT
The DNA here is from genome assembly GCF_003984885.1 of Neopelma chrysocephalum. NCBI lineage: Eukaryota > Metazoa > Chordata > Aves > Passeriformes > Pipridae > Neopelma > Neopelma chrysocephalum. The sequence continues at coordinate 834,120 of NW_020897745.1, read as the reverse complement.
TTTACACTGAGAACAACCAACCACTGAAAAAACCTCCCCAGGAATGTTGTGGAGTCCCCATCACTGGTGGTTCTCAGTACATGACTTGGCAGAGTGTTAGATAATCTTATCTAGGCTCAAGAATAGGACCAGGTGACCTTTCAGGCTCTCTTCCGATCTGTCCTATGAATTTTTCTGTGATTTCATGGTTTTACACTGAGTCCCAGAGGTTGTTGATATCCTGATCTTGAACAACAACAACAACAACAAAAACTGAGTTAAGAATGCAGGCATGCATACTGAGACTTAGAAGAATAATCTTTTACCCACCTGCAAAAGTAACTGACTCAATCCTACAGTTAACCTCTCTCTGTGATTCCCCCTATTTTTGCTCCTGTATATAAGTACAATGGCTTCTAAATATAATAATATTTTCTTTTCTTTCTAACATGAACATCCTGTGACTATGCAGAAAGGTACTGCACATGTGTCTTGCAGTTACACATTAAATTCCATGAAAATCAATGCAACGTGTGATAATGTGTATTTCTGCCAGAGGCACGAGGAAATGCCTGGAGCAAAAAGCAGCTCAGGTAGTCTTACAGTTCATACCATAAATACCACCAAACCTGCTGTTATGTTTGGGTTTTTTTCAGAAAGAAAAGGAGAAAAAGCACTTTATTATTGCTCATTCTCTTTGCCCAGATTGTCTGTCCAGCTACAGGACCAAGCAGGGAGGACACTTAAACTGAACTAAAAGGGTGATTCCATCTGAACTATCATTATGCACAACCTCTTTTATCACCTGTAGGAGCTATTGACCACTTAAAAATTGGCAAGGAGAACACTTAAGGCTGCTCTGACATGTGCTTTTCTAGGACATGACATAGGTCTGTTGATTTAGAATGAAAGTACATTTTATAATAAATGTCTTGCTAGTTTTTAATCAAATGATGCATTATTACCAAAGATTAAAAGAACTAATTATGTAGAGCATGGTTGAATGATGGCTGTGGGGAGAGAGAAGATAACTATCTCTGTGCATTTGAAAACTAAGCATTAAGAAAAGAAAGGATTTTTACTTTTTAAGGCACCAGAGAAGGGACAGACTTCATTAATAAAACAAAACAAAGAAAAGCAAAAAAGAAAACCACAGCTGGAAATTCAGTAAAGGTAATTTTGGGCTCAATATCAAATGGCTGCTCGTCTGCAGACAGAAATCTTCTAAGTGATTGTGAAATCTCTCTAAGTTTGACTACTAAAAACTCAAACGAGAAAAAGTATATGAAAAAAACCCGAAGAATTATTTCTTGAATATGGAAACCAGATTGCCTGAATATATCTTAAACATAATGGACAGCTGTGCCAGGAGAAAGGTCAGACTCTGGGCAATGAGGATGATAATTTCTTCTGGTACTCTAATATGGGTGTGATTTAGCTGTTATCATGTAGGGATCCACAGCCTACGAGATGAAAAACATCACAGTAGAAGACCATAATACCATTTTCCTGACATACCAATCTGTGAATGTCAGGCTTCTTCAAGCACAGTTTTGATGCAATTTTAAGTAAGTGGTTTAGAAATGAAAATATTTAAAGCTGAGTTTAAAAAGCAGTTGCTACCACCAAGTTATATCATCTTTCTATTAACTGTGCTAGCAGGCTGGATTACTGTATTTGAGTGTAATAAAAATGCCTTTAAGCAAAATAAATGGCCTAAAAACTGTGTTGACGTGAAATCTAAAAGATAATGGATTTCAGCGTGGAGAGAAAAGATTTGAATAATTTGGCATGGCGTGGATAAAGAGTTTTATTAATTTCAGAATGACGTTTGCTAATTTTATGTTTGCCCGTGAAAGAAGAGAGCTTGGTGCAACATCCCAGGAAATCTCTAGCTCCCCTACATCCCATGGGAATATCAAATGAAGAAAACTATTCATGAATGGAGCCTCAAAAGCAATGTAATTTCAAAACAATCAACTAACTTTCCTCTTTGGTGGAGCACATGTACTGTTAGACAACATGGAGAAGAGCTGGGATAGCATTTCAGTAAATGCCCTGGTCTCTTTATCAAGGGCAGTAAAGCCTTTTCCTTCCCTGTTTCTTTTTCCCATACTCAGACTGTTGTTAGAGACAGGCATGAATTAATGCTGGTATTTCCTCCTCCTCCCTACCTTTTCCCTCCATAAAGTAGAAGTAAGGGGGAAATAGCTGATGTTGTTACTCCCAAGGCAGGCTCAGCCCATAAGGAAATCAAAACCGAGTCTATTATTAATGTGATCAATTAAAAAAAAAGAAAAGCTCCTTCAGCTTCAAGAAAACCTTTTTTTTTTTTTCCCCATTATGAATGTCTCATTCAGCTGAGGACAGTAAACAGTCTTATGTTCAGTGACAGATGTTACATTCAAATGGACTGGAAATGTGATGAACTACCCAGTTTTGTCCCACAAAGGCTGCAGGAAGTATTGGAGTGAAACACTGTGAAAATGGCAACCAACCAGCCTGGATTTATGAGCAATGCAGAGGACAGGGAATATGGAACACGATCAAGAACATAAAATACCTGAACTTCTTTAAAATATTGAACCTTTAGAACATTATGTTCACTAAATAAGACTTAGTTGACAAAAAAATGAACAGGTACGAACACTATGTGGATTAGCTTGGAAATGATTTAGAGCTGAGTGCACAGTCCAGAGTGTATTTTCTCTGCTCATTTGGCTTCTGTGCATAAGAGCTAAAAAAGAAGAAATAGGAAAATTAATTAGACTAGAATTACTACTTCAGACTATATTAAAAAAATGTAGGATGCTCAGTAGAAGCTAAATCAGAAAGGACCTTAAAACAAATAAGTGGATTATGTTTGATGTGGAAAAGAAGAGCTCGTGGACATGTGGCAAAAATGGGTAATAGGATCACAGCAATGAAGTCAGCAATGAAGTAGGAAGCACTTTTCATGGCAGCCTCTGAAGGAAGTTGTAGAGGTGAGACAAATATTGTCCAGGGCATGAGAAGAGGAGAATGTGGTAATGAAGATTCCAGACAGTGAAGGTTCCAGACACTGAAGGTTCCAGTTTGTGAATAGTACTTGCAATTTTCAATCAACTCTAGCACAAATGTTGTGGTGTGCTTTTTCCTCTCCTAAGGTTTGGCAACAACATGCTTTTGACAGTTCAAATTCCTTTCAAACTTCAGCTCACACTACACCAGACCTGTAGCAACAATATTTAAGAACAGTCTCATTACCGGGCACTGCTCATCTCAGAGCACCTCCATCCAACCACGTTGACCAGCTTGTCAGTAAACCCAGCTCCTTGGTCCTCTTCATGTTCAAAAATATTATTCCTCCTTAAGGAACTTGTGGCTTCCTGGTTTGGAGAGGAAACCCAGTGGGTTTCCATTGAGATGTGGCTGCCCCATCCCTGGAAGCACTCAAGGCCAAGTTGGATGGGGTTCTGAGGAACCTGGTCTAGTGGAAAGTTCCCTGCCCATGGCATGGGGGTTGGAACCAGATGATTTTTAAGATCCCTTCCAACCCAAACCAGTCTATGATTCTATATTTTTTTCTTTAGTGTATATTGTAACTGGATTAGCAAGTAGGAGGTAATGTGCTTAGTTTCCTTACTGTGATATCCCTGCTCCCAACCAGAAAAATACAAACAAAACCAAATCTAACTTTTTTATTATCGATCTCTCAAACTAAAAAATTACCAAATCTGAAACCAGAACAATGGCACGCAATTCTTTGCTTTCCTGTCACGGTGCTTCCAGAGTGGAGCAAGGAATCTCAGTTTAATCTGAGTTAGTATCATTCTAAATCCCCGTATCAGATACAATCTCACATCAGAATTTTTGTTACACATATCAAGAGTTCAATAATCTTTCAGAATATTCATGTAAAAACCAGAGGTTTGATTAAGGAGTTCAAGAGTAAAGGTCAATTTTTAATACAACAGGCATATTTCATCGGGTGCCATTTGCCTGATTTTACGAGAGATTTACTAAAGCTGACTGTTACAAGGCAATCAGAGGTCATGTTGGAAGCATAAAAAAAAACCAAAAAGAAAATAAAATCATAAATGAAGAAATACAACCAAAACCGGCAAAGGGAAAAATTAATGATTGTTGTAATTCCACAAAAGACAGAAATATTAATTAAAAGCAAGACAACATATGTAGGAATCTTTTGTCCATTACACTCTGCGATGTGGTAGAATTCAGATAATTTGCTTTTTAATGATTAATGAAGTCAGAATCATTAGCATGTATTTTTTCTTGCAAAGAATGAAACAGATGGATCTGTCAGGGCTTTATAAAGTTCAAATTAAAGATGAGGATTTTCCTCTTCAGTGTTTGCCTTCAATCTATGGGGGAGGAAGGCTCTGAGAAGGAAGAGTAACTGCTTTTTCTTTGATCAAATCAATTTAGGTTTCTGCATGAATTCTGAATAAACCCCTAGGTGTTTTTTCTTTTCTTTTCTTTTTTTTAAAGCAGCTGGGTTTTCAAGTGGGTAAACTGTATTTTATTGCTTCTCAAGAAATTTATATTCTTATTTCTTAATAAGCCATTCCCAAAAGGCTTTCAAGAAGGTTGCATTGCAATGGGGACTTATTGCTCTACAGTTGTATTGTCACTGGAATTCAGTCTCTGACTCAAAAAAAAGACCTATAGGCAAAACTAAATCAATTTAATCCGATTTAACATCCCTCCAGGGTCTTTCAGCAGAGGTATCTTTGCATATACATTTGGGATCTTTTTAGCTTATGCCACTGTTCAATCAGAGCAAAGCACCCAGACAGCTCGTTGGAGTTCTAGGACAGAAATACTTACCCAAGAACATCATACACAGCACATGTATTTAATGTATATGTCCAACCCTCTCCATTGCTGCACAATGCTTTTCTCTTCCCTATCATATTTGCTAATCATGACAACTGAGGTCCAGAACTTTCTTGATACACAGTTGTCCCACATTTATACCATAGCCCTTGCTCTGTTAAGGTTATCAGACTTCCAAATATTTCAATCCAAGAAGGAGATCCTCACATCTGCTCTATTTTTTTTTTCTAAATGGAGATAAGAGCAGAGTAAAGGTCACATGCATATCCAGACATGCAGATGACTTACTCAGACTAATATTGTTGCAGATGCTTTATCACACTCCCACTGTGTCCTAATTATAAAGTGATTTTTAATAACTTCCAGGTTTAGCAGAGAGACAGATATGAGAATTGATATGTATAAATTTGCCTCTATCTAGGATTCGAGTGTCCACATGACAAACTGGAGACCTATAATCTGGGAGATATTCTCTAAAATGCTGTCCCATAATGACATCCAGCTTTCCCCCCGTGGGAGTTGCTGCTTCCTGGAGTTTTGGGAGTTCAACATAGGAAAGGTCAGAGCTCACAGACCCAAACCTTCCTGTTAGCACAGAACCTGAATCATGGAATCCCACAGAATGTGTTGAGTTGGAAGGGACCCCCAGGGCTGCTCAAGTCCAACACTTAGCCCTGCACAGGACCATCCCCAAGAGTCACAGCACGTGCCTGAGACCATCATCCAAATCCTTCTGGAACTCTGTCAGCCCTGGTGCTGTGACCACTTCCCTGGGGAGCCTGTTCCAGTGCCCAACCACCCTCTGGGTGAAGAACCTTTTTTCCAACATCCAGCTGAAACCTTCCCTGACACAACTTCAGGCCATTCCCTCGGGTCCTGTCACTGGTCACAACAGAGAAGAGATCAGTGCCTGCTCCTCCTCTTCCTCTCAAGTACAGTTAAGCTACAGAATAACCAAAACTGTCTAGGAGCCAGAGAGAAACATCGTTAGGCTAAATCACCTTACAAGGAAGGCCAGTGATGACCTTTTCTATTAACACAGAGAAAATATTCCCGGAAGAGAGAGCTTGAATTCATATTTCCCCCCTGTCTCAAGGTCAGGGTTTGACTCCTCCAAAGAACCTCAAAATCTCTTTTGCACAGTGACACTGCTCAGCTTTACTTGGATCTGACAAATTTTTTAGCCTTTTCAGTGTTTTTAAGCTGAAGTGGGCGAAAGCTGCAGGACGGGCCCGGTGCGCAGTGCTCAGTCCAGACGTGTATTAAACAGGCTGGGAGGGACAAGACCCCACAGCAGACCTGGGCAGAAGGTAAATAACACATGAACCACATAGACACACCTTTGGGAATCAGTTATAAGTTTCAAGGATCACAGTTGGACTCGGGCAACAAAATGCACATCAAGCACCTTGGTGCTCTCATGGAATTTGCCCCTTGCCCCTAATTCAAATACTTATCTCTGGTCATTTGATTTGGAGATGTTGAGTCCCTTTCTGTCACCAGGCTGGGACTGGTCATCATACAGTCACTCTGTCACAAACCTGGAATATGACATCACAGACTGGAGTAAGCTAAAATTAAATTTATCTGGGATCAAGAAAATATTTTGGTGTAATCAAAATGCTTTCCTGGACACTATCTGTTTAATCACACATCCGTCTGCCTGATTAGTTAATTGAATCCTCTTAATTAATTTTCCACTGTCCACCACTTCACATTATTCTGAAAAAAAAATTAAAAATCTTCCCAGGAGATTGCAAACAAAAATTGCATACAATCTTTTCCAAAACCGTTCTGATTGAAATCATCTTAATGAAAACTTGTTACAAACTTTGAAGGAAAATATGAACATGAAGATAATGTCTGCATCTCCTGTTGAAATGATGTGCAGATTTCAACGTCATTCCAAGCAGTTACCTAAAGAGTTAAGAAAGACTTTGCAGACATATCTGTCTGCAGAGTCAGACTGTGTATTACAAGAGAAAGAGAGCCTGCTGTAAGAATATAAACCTCTAATAAGATGAGAGACTTTTACTAAGCCACTCATGCTTGGAGTCTATTGAAAGATAATCTTCGGTACAGTACTTCCAGAAAAGCAGTGAACTGAAATCAATATTCAGTAAAAAACAGATTAAGAGACCAAGCTAAAGAAATCAGAAGTTGCTCAGCAGAACAGACATATATCTTGGAGATTATCATTCAGCATGAAAGCTTGGGGTCTTTTTAGCTCCTGGGAGAGAACAATTTCTAAGGATGGGACCCTGTCTCCTCTCTTACTGAAGGTACAAACCCATGCAGTACCATAAATTTTGAATCTTCATATTTTAATTTAAAAATACAGGGCAAAAAAAAAAAGAAGGTTCCGATATAAGCTGATCATGGGGAGAATACATAGTTCTGTACAAAAAGGAGCTTCTTTTCAGTCACACATTTGAATTTGTCTTTGTTTTTTCTCTCTGTGAAAAGAGACAATTTATTTTGGAGATGAAATATGATCTTGCAGCTGGGAAATGGGGCAAACATTCAGCAAAGATGAGGTTATTGCCAACTTCTTCAGAGACCTTTGGCCAATCTAATTACTCCATGATGCCATTTCCAACTGCAAAATGTCAATAGCAACAGCATGTATCCTTCCTGCTCAGATGGCCAAAAATTTGGACCTGCCATTAACTCTTTCCATAAAACTAATACCATAATTTCCTATTATATTATATTACATTACATTACATTATGCCATATGATATTATATATTATTACATATTAATATTTTATATATTATATAAATAATTTTTATTATATTATAAATTATCTGTATTCCGATGGTCTTCCCTTCCCTGTCCTTTGCTATATGTTAACAAATCAATTTCTATTTTGGTTTTTAAAAGCTAAGAATGCACTTCTTTAACCTTCTAATTACTATAATAAAGGTAAGAAGACACAACACCCAAAAGTTTAACAGCAGAGAAAGGCCAAATATCATAACAGGAATTGAAGGTATACTGTTTGATTTCATGTCTGAATGATTAATTTCAGCAAAGTAAACAAACCTATTTTAGTGAACAACACAGTTACTTTTTTCCAATGTGACAAAGTTCAAATCCTGGTCTACCTGGTACTAAATAATGTATATAGGGAAAATAATACCAGTAGGAATTAACATAATACTCTATTTTGCTCTTCATTGAAGTGTATTTAGCACTGAACATTGTTTAATATTTCAAACATACATCCTTAATTTTGTGAGTCTTTATTCAGCAAGGAATATCTTACAACCTCAAGATAACAGACTTCAAAATAAATTCAAATACTCAGTCCAACTCTGTGTGTTCACTGTTGTAAAGAGTAAATGGTCTTTTTAAAACATACACCACTAAATTTCCTTTTTTTTCTTGTCATTTTGATTACTTTTTTTCTGATTTAAGTTTTATTTCTAAAAACAAAATTTCACATTCTTAAGTGTTTTTTTCCATTCTCCTCCCCTATTTTGTTTTACCTTAGAAGAAGTAAAAGTTTAAATATTTAAAAACATAACAGCTCCCCCCAAACCTGCCAACTTTGAAATCCTCTTTCTGCTACAAAAATTAGCTCCTTTCCCCTCCAGGATTGGGATTTAAGTTTGCTACACTAAGGTGAATCTTCTCCTCCCACCACACCATTCCTTCCATGTCCACTTACACACAGAACATTTCTTTTCTCTGTGCTTTCAATGTCAAAACATGAATTAAAGGGTAACATGAACTGTCTTCGCCAAAACACAAAAGGCCTGAAAACGCACCAATGATGAGATATTTGACCCTTTCCTTCTCCTCAGCACTAGGGAGACTCATGGATACACTAAAGTGATTCCAGCAAAGGGTAAGAGTGATAGTTAAGGGATTGGAGCATCTGTCACATGAGGAAAAGCTGAGATCAGTTGTGTTGCTCAGCCTGGAGAAGAGAAGGCTGAGGGGAATCTTTCAAGATGTATAAACACCTGAGGGGTGCTAATGAAGAGAAGAGAGCTCAGTTCTCCGTGGTGGTCAGTGCGTGGACAAGAAGCAATGGGCACTAATGAAAAATACAGGAAATTCCATTTAAACATGAGGAAAAACTGGTTTATCATGAAGCTGATTGAATGATGGAATGGGTTGCCCAGAGAGGTTTTAGGGTCTCCGTTGCTGGCCTCTTTCAGTCTCTATGAGTCTGTGATCCTACGTTTTATAGGTAAATACTGAATTGCTAAAAAAAATAGTGATGTAAATACCTTAATTGTTTACTTGACCATATTTTAATAAGAGCTCATAAGCGTATTGCACTCCAAGCTTGCATCTAATATCTCTCAAAAGTAACCCTAGATGTGCCATCCCAATTGCCAAAACCTTAGAGATTTTAGTTTTTAAATCGTTTTCCTGTGAAATCTTTATTCTCTAATTGAAAAAAAAAAAAAAACAAAACAAACAAACAAAAATCCACAAACAAACAAAAAAAACCACAGCAAAATATTGTATTATGTAAAAAACAAGGCGTATTTAGTGCCTGAGGGGTCTGCAGAGTCATTTTCTTATTCTCACTCCTCTCTCCAGCTGAGATTACTGGTTTGTTTGGGTTTTTTTCCCCTTAACTATGTTACCCCAGAGACACTTCCACCATCACTGATGGGCTTGGCCATGGTCTGTCTTGGAGCTTGCTGGCTTTGACTCTATGGATATGGGGGAAGCTTCTCACTGAAGCCCCTGTAGGCCCCCACTACCAAAACCTTGCTAAACACACAAGTTATTTCTCACAGTTCCTGCAGCCTGTAACAAAGGAGAGCTGCATCCTGTGATCTTTTGCCTGTGGGCTTTTCTTTTCTTCTTCCCCTCCCACCCTCCATTCCTCTGATGTTAAAGTAAAGCTGCATTTTCACCGCAGAGCTTCATGGAGCATTTCTTGTGTGCACCTTGAGTCTCACTCTCACTTGCTCGTGGTCTTTCCCTTGATCAAGCACAGCCTTGAGCCTGTATTTGTGCTTTCATACACTTACCCTGGCTAGAGGCTTGAATCTGGGATAGCTTGTTACAGTTCAAAGCAATAGAACAGCCGCTCTGAAATGAAGGAAAATGATCCCCTCGCACTGACAGCTCTACAGTTGTTTACTTGTATTTTCTCCTTATGTTCTCATGACCAGGCCCATTGTCTCCTGATCCATCCCTTGTTGAGGTGGCTCAGCCCAAATAGTCACACACAAAGATGTGCTGTCTTCAGTTAAACTTTCACAGCAGCTCCTCCCTCTCTTTTTGACCCACCAGACTGAAGATGGAGGCACACATCACCATCCTCAGCACAAGGAAAAGAGCAGATTCCTCGTGTGGCATCTTCAGAGTGCAGGTGCTGAGTGACAGGCCAGCTTCACCTTGCTGCTCAGATCTGGGTGGTGATTACTGAAAGTGACTTTGCAAGGCAAACATATAAACATTAACATTAATTCAACACTAAAAAAAACCCCTACAAAGCTCCCAGACAATACACACTAACGAAATTGCACCCCATCCTTGTGCCTCTGTGTGTCCAAGCTCCTTATTTGTCAACTTGCTCTTGATTAAAATAGTGCACATATTTTCACTGATGTCAGAAGACAAAACATTTTGGAGCTTTTCAGCAAGGGAGGAGTCCAAAATGGTGTCTAAGAAGGAAAGTGGAAAGCAGAGGTATGTAAGACAGTTGCACCAAGGAAGAGTTCTGTGTAATCACATTTTAAGTGTTTCTGCTTCAGTACACAGTCATAAATGTCAGCTGAAAGTGAACTTTGCTGTTTATTAAATGTGTGTTAATAACGTCATTGAAAATCAAAGTGCTCAATTGATTGCAAATGTAAATTGGCAACGCTGTGATCTCTGCCTGCCAGTCAATCACAGCAGTATGAGTTAGGGAGGTAAAAACAGAATAAGGGAGCTGATTACAAAAGGCATTGAAGGAAGAGATAAACGCTAAAGAATATTTTTGTATTTCTGTATCATCAGACTCCCTACAATTCTTCATGCAGCAGCTGCCAAAGATCCAATCCCCATGGCATGTTTCTTTCAATTTAAAGCTCAGATGAGACACACACATCTTCAGTCCCCCACCACAACCTCCTTTAGGAAAAAGCAAGAAGCAATGCTGGGTTATAGGAGGCATTCCCTCGGGGAGTACTATCCAGACTCCCAGCTGGCTGGATGGGATCAAGGACTCCAGGAATATCTCCCTGTTCTTCCCAGCTGTCCTTTTACCGACAAGAATGGCATAAAACTTTCAAAAGAGTGACCACATCCAGAGCAAATATTAGCAAGCAACTAGCTACATCTCAAGAGAGTGACCAAAAATCTTCCTTTGGGAAGAGAGAAGACAGAAAGCCCTCTTGAAAAGACAGGCTTTTCTCTACAGGATCTAAAAAGATTTTGGCAAAATCCTTTTTAGTAAATGTCAGCTCCTTAATATTGCTTGATTTTTGAAACTGATAAAAATTCCTTTAGTATCAACAAAGACTTACTAAGTGCTACAGTCAACAAGCACTTAAAAGTTTATAACTTACCACTCTCTGCCCTTAAATTCCCAGTCATCAAACAGCACAACATTATTCTGTAAATCTTTTCTGAATGTCTTTCTATATTGTTTACAATAATAAGACTTCAAATTCATTTGAGCTCCTAATTACCAGCGTAGTCTAAGTAGTACTAAATCAGACCCATATTATTGTATTATTATGCAGAAAGGGTCATAAGTGCTATTTGATTGACGCTATTTGTTTCCTGTACACAAATGAGAGTTCCCCCCTGAGCACAGCAGATACTGTCTTGAACAATATTGTTATGGAGATAAAGCACTGCAGAGACATCTTTTAGAGGAGAATTAAAGTAACACATAAGCAGCTGAACTAAGGAATCCTGCTTTCCTGTGGATTGGAGTCCTATCTCCTGCTGCTTTCCCTCATCATCAGTTCCCAAAAATCTTTTCCCTGTTGCAATAGTCAGTACAGGGAAAGGCACTGTGATGCTTCATCTGCCTTGTCATGGATTTGGACTATATCCCTGGGGAGCTGTACCTGGTTTTAAGCTACCTATATGTCAATCAGTATGTGCTGCTAGATACACTGGCTGGCCAAACAGAATAGGTTGAGCTTACATGGTTTCTCTTTGGAAGCACTAGTTTGGATTGTTTGCCTATTCAGATGGAACTTTCACAAAACATTTTGACCCTTATCTGTCTCCATTTGCCACTTCTGACAAATGGAACAACAATGACCAGCAGATTCCAAAAGTGTAAAGAGGAAATTAAGCATCAGATACACAAAGAACTCTATCTGATCAGTCTCACTTACTTACACAATTGTTCTGTCCCTCCTTCTTCAAATATCTTTAAAACATTTATTTCCAACTCAACCAAAACTGCTGAGATTTAGACAAATATGTAATAATCTGCTAATAAGTAATTTATATAAACCCATAATCTGCTAATTTCAGACAAATGGGTAAGGTAAAGCCACAGGAAATTTCTAAAATTCAAAATAAAACCACCCCAAAACCACTCAGCTAAAAAAAATGGATTTGTTAGATATACAATAAGAACAATGTAAAAATACCTAAAGTCTTAAAATGTCAAGTGATGAATTATTTTATAAATGACTATTTGAGTGAAGTAGTATTTGACTTGATTTTTTGAAGAAACTTTAGTTGAAGTACTTTTAAATTTTTTGCTGCCTATATAAAATACTATAATTGCTTAATTAGCACATAATTACTTTCAGGAGTGGCTAATTTTGGATTCTACTAAGTATGTATTAATTGCTATGCTGGCAACTGCAAAACAAAAACTCAGAAAGTGAAAACCTTCCCCAATCAAGGTCAGCATGTGCATTATAAGACAATCAAAATAGTGCTAAATCAATTAATAGTCCAATATCCAATGGCTGCAAGGCACTGGGCAGTGAAATGGAAGGACAACCATGGGACTCACAAGGCACTGCTGGCAGGATTCAAACTGACTTCAGATTCGAAGGTCTGTGTTGCAGCCCCATGAAGACAAATGTTTCCCATGACTTTACTGGTGCAGGATTAGGTCCATTGATGAGTTACCTATTGACTGATGTTCATTAGCTGTGCAGAGTCCACTTTGAAACACCTTGTTCATCCTCTGTCATATATAATTACTCCTATTGTTCAGTCTGAGGAGATATTTATTCATGTGTCTTCCCTTGGTGACTAAGCAAGTGGGAATAAATCTATTAATTTATTTTTTTTTTAATAATCAAGTATTCCATTCACTGAGTCACAATTTGTGAATTTTTGTATTGTTAAATTTTTTTTTATTTAATATTTTGTTTCAAAGAAAAAAATACCAAACAACCCAGACACGAAACAACTTCATTTACATACCATTTTTGTCTCCTAGGACATCAGTAAAACTTAATATATTCCTACAGCAAACTAAATGGTAAGTACTGCATGCTCTGCTGACAAAGCTTTCTTTAACATGAGGTCAAACCCCATTTGATCTTTGAAACTTGTTGAAGGTTTTTGTGTTACGGCTTTGATAATAACACCTCTCATGATCCTGATTCACCCAAGATGGTTGAGGCACTGATAATATCAAACAACCTGGTTTAGTCACCTCTCATTACTATCTCAGAAAAAAAAAGACCAAATTACTATCTTTTCTTTTTTTTTTTTTTAATGTTGCCATACAGTGATTATCCTTTTGCATTTAAACCCATTTGAAATAAACCAATATGAATTTATCTGAAACATTAGAAGGTCTGGTTGCAAATTTTCAGCCTGGTCCTGCTCACATTAACACCAATTTGCAGAGTCTTGCAGGCAACTACTTTTACTACTGTCATTCCTACATTTTCTGCTCTGCCATCCCATCTGTATTTCAAGGATTTCAAAGGGATAATTTGCTATATTGGTCAGTCTTACATATAGATGGACCACAAGTCATATAGAGGGCTGGGGAATAATCTAAGCATCTCAAAAATCCTAAAAAGCAGGTCACTGCTGAAAAAGTTCAATCTATCTTTGGACAGGAGCAATAGAAGGAAACTATCAGTGAAAGGCCTTTTTTGCAAGCCTTTCATAGAGAGTGACCTCCAATGTACCCAGACTGTATTAGAGAAGGCAGCCCCTGCCAAAGAGATTAATTTGTCAAAGTAAGGAATATAAAACCTGGGTTTTAACTTTCTACCTATTTACATATCACTTGGAGTTTAATGATTAGCAAATTAGACACAAATCATGTGCAAATCAATGCAAATTACTGGTTTGCACACACATTGTAAACTTAATTTTTCATGTTGGGATGTAGCCAGTTAACAAGCATATGGATTTCAGATCTGGGGTAAATGAGCTACTCCGTCACAAGCCAAAGCTTCCCCCTTCCTCCTCCCTCTTTCCCTCTCATTCCTCCACTTGGCACAAACCCACCACACTTCTCATTCAATCCACATAATTCAGCCAATACTTGCCTCATGTCAGACTTCGTGTAGGCAGGTAATAACTTCTACAGGCATTAAATTAGGCTCTATGTTTTCTCTAATTTGTGCTCCTTGGTTAGAGTTTTGTGGTCACTTACACTAATTAAAAATGCTTGGTTTATTAACAGAAGATATATGCTTTGGAAAGCTCCTGGAGATTGCCAAGGTATTTATAGATCCCTGCAGCTTTTGTTTTCTTGACTTTTGAACTATGTCACATGTAACTATTCTGAACTGAGCTGACAAAAGCCCTTTGAGCTTGTCCTCATAATTAAAAATCAGTGCATTCACTGGTTCTCTAATGTCACTTTTTATTTCAGAGGGGATTTCCCTTTCCCCAGGAGAGATTACATAAACCCAGAATCACATAATTGGACAATAATTGTGTCTGGAAGCAACCTCTGGAGGTCTGTTCTGCAAACTCTTGCTCAGAGAGGAGCAACCTCAAAGATAAATCAGATTTCACAGAACCATAGGATCACAGAATGGTTTCAGTTGGAAAAAACCTTAAAGATCATGCAGTTCCAACCCCCTACTGTGGTCACGGACACCTTCCACTACACCAGGGTACTCAGAGTCCCATCCAACCTGGCCTTGAACATTTTCAGGGATGGGGCATCCACAAGTTTCCTGGGAAACTTTATTTCAATTCCTCACCACCCTCACAGTAAAGAATTTTTTCCTAATATCTAATCTAAACCTACTCTCTTTCAGTTTGAAGCCATTGTCCCTTGTCCTGTCACTATTTCTTCGGCACCTGTAGAGTTCAGAAAACCTGCAGGGTCAGCTATTCTGGTCCCTCCCTGTTGAACCCCTGTTCCTATGATGGGAAAAAGGATTTCCTAAAATCCAGTGAGAGTTTCCACTGCTGACATGTGTGACCTTTGCCTCTTGACCTTTCATTATGCAACCACAAGAGTCTTCTTCTGTCTTCTCTCCACATCCCCACAGGCAGTGGAAAGATTCCTCTAATTCCCCTTCCAGCTTCTCCCATCCCACCCACAAGCATCCTGTGCTCCTGCCCCCAGCCCTCACTGCTGCACTCACAGCAGTTTCTCATTTTGGGGGGACTCTGCAAGGTTTTACACAGATTCTTCAGCAACAGTTAAAATAAACTACTGTCCTTCGCTGTGCTGCTGCCAATTAGATGGGAAGTTTGAATATTAAACTTCTTATGAAATTACCAGCAATGTTTTTTAGCTCCTCTCAGAAAATCTGCGTAAGAGAGACCTTCCTTAAAGACCAGATGGAGAAAAGGGTACCTGGAAAACTCTGTTTCTCACCCTTAAACTGACTTTGAACTGTTTCAGACAAGGAAGAACAAAACAGACAAATCAAGGGAATGTGCCCACTGGCAACATACAATCCTTAAAACTCCAGTGTGTCTCAGAAAATCCCACACAATATATGGCAAAAGTTGAACTCAAACCATTGCTGAAGTCACAGCATCCATTTAAACTGCCTCAGGCTGGAATGTCTAACAGGGAATGAGCGATTTTAGTCCCTATCAGATGTGAAAAACATAAACAATCAAAGAAATATGTCTTCTCTGACATGACCCTTAATCACTGCAAAAAAAAAAAAGAGACAGTGACCTTGATCAACATTGTGCTGCTGAATATGATATGAGAGATCCATTGATCATGGATTCAAACAACTGGGGACATACAGAGACTTTGTTTTCATGCCTTCATTTAGTACCTATAGAATTTAAGGTGCAGAGGAGAACATTATACAGGCTGCATCTCTAATCTTCTGCTCCCTGCTGAATAAAAAGCTCTTACATTTTTTTGTATGAAATAGGAAAGAAATACTCATATAACTCGGGCTCAAGAGGAAATGCCAGTTAAGTTTCCATTTTAATGTGTGTGCAGGAGGATAGAGTTTAAATTCTGCAGGTAACTGGAGGAAACATTTTGTTGGCCATTGCCTATCTAAATTCTACAAAAAAATAAATACAATATAAAAATTACAATATAAAATATAAACATAAGTACACAATATAAAAATTACATTTATTATTATTATTATTTATTTTATTTTAGAGGATTTGGGCTCTAAGAGTCAGCCTCTAATCATAAAGGTGTTTTGATGTTCCGTAGCAGTACTGTCACTCTTACAACATATTAAAATATATCAGTTCTCTGCTTTTTTAATTTTAAAAGTATCACCTTTCCCATGAATATATCTTTTTTTTTGAAACTTGCTTATTCACCATTCATCCTTCTCCCATCTAGAGCAGCTCTTTCCTTTGCTCCTTACCTTGCTGCCCAAAGAAATTAATTCTGTTATGCCAATGGTTTTGCATGTATAAAACATCAGATATCAATGATCGTTTTCTGACCTTCTGGTTTTTTTCAGAATTCTGTTCATTATTCTGTCGCTTCAAACAACCAGGTACTATTCATATCTTTTAGACTTCACCATCATCCATCTCATGTGTCAAATGTTTTAAGAGGCTTAGCAAACGAATGTACAGCAAGATGAAACGTGCAGAAAGCAGCCTTTGTCTGAATCCCAGTCAAAAAATGTCTACAAATAATTACAGACTTCTCCCATGAGCCCCAGACATAGTCAAATGTGGGGGGAAGCCCCACAATTAGAGTTTGAGGTAGTGCAAAAGTTA